>NC_081182.1:53669154-53969154 GCF_029867415.1 Vicia villosa | reverse complement strand
AAAATTATTTCCTTTTGTAAGCACGCAAGTTATAATACAACAAAGTTTTTATATATGCTATGTCTTCTATCTACCATCTATCACTAAAATACTTAAAATTCCGATCCTTATACCGCTGAATTACATTTCTGGTATCATCACTTGGTTCAAAACTAGGGTATATTTCTAAATCCAACTATTTGTCTATGACAATTAGTGGCTACAATTTTTGTTGTGGAAGGTTAGATAACTTAGAAGAAACTAAGTATGTAGGTTCTTCTCTTGATATTAGTATATTTATATCATGGCAACAAGTTATAAGGGTTTTTTCAAAACTAAGGATGTTTTTTAGTGTTTTCTTATATTCATCGTTTTTCTCAGAGAAGGGAGTGTCAAGATGATTTTGAAAAGAAAATTTTTGCTAAAAAACATTAGACATATTTGATTTAGGAGAGATACTTCTATCCCTTAGGGTTGATAGTTAAACAACGTTTTTGTTTGCAAAGATGACTTATCAGTTGTTGCGTAGATATATTTTTACTAAGATCGAGAGTTATATTTACCTACTTAGTTTTACCTAAGGTAGCTAATCATCCACAACATCTTTAGCCTGACATATTTATGGATTCTGATGATGATAATCATCAAAATAATTTAATTAAACATGAAGAACTTATGGAATATCCAAAAAATTTGGATAAACTTAATAAGTGGACTATTATCACACCGGGGATTGTATAAATCAAGTAATTCTTTGGGTAATATTTCCAAAGACGGACCAATTTTAGTCCAACATTCGTAAAACAAATTTGGTATGGGTTTATTAACCATTACTGGATTAATAGAGAAAAACCAAGAATGCTTGTTCTTAGGATTTTGATAATAAAAAGCTTGAGTAAAAGCTTGGACATAGTCCCAGTAATTAAAGTAGATATACTTTCCTTCATCAATCCTTATTGCCTTTTCACCATTTGGGTTGAGACCCCATTATCTTGGTAACAAGATTTTATTAATATGGCATTTACTGAAGTTTATAAAACTTTCAGGATTATTGTTCTGATAGTGGTGAGTAATCGTTACCAATTCGGTAACAATCAAAAGAATCTCTAGGTGAGGCCTAGATTTTCCATGAAGACTTGGATATCCTCTTGATTCGAGGTATCAGGTTTTGATAGACCATCCATCATTTGGATTTATCTTAATATCTTCTTCATCAATATACATGATTTTTTCAGTCACTGGATTTTCAAAATAATCCATTTGTTCTTGAGATGGGTTATTAACCACAACTTCCTTGTAGGATATATTTTTATTAGAAGAGGAGGAGGCAATATCTTCCTTTTTTGATGAAGATGTAGGTAATTGCTGCATTTTTCTTCCTTTGTAAATTGTAGTCCAATCCCCTATTAGAGGAATGTTTGATTCTGGTTGGGGTAACATATTGTTACTCCCTCTTCCACCACGGTCATAACCGCGACCTCTTCCCCTATACGGGGTCATCATTTTTTCCCTGCAAAAATTCACGAGTTAGGTAGTCAGCAAGTGAATTATTTTCTCCTTTAATGTGTTGAATGTCAAATTCAAACATAGATAATTGAGATTTCCAGCTAACAAAGATTTGCTTAGCAACAAGATTTTTAACATCTTTTTCAATAATTGATTTAGTTGAGCTGCAATCAATTTTTAATAAGAATTTCTTATTAAGAAGATCATCTTGAAATTTTGAAATATATTTTATAATAGAAAGCATTTCTTTCTTGATAGTAGAATATTTAGATTGAGTAGGATTCCATTTTCCAGAAGTAAATCTGACCAAAACTTCTTTTGATGTATCAGGTATAACCTATTTAAGGATTCCTCCATAGCCTAAGTCTGAAGCATCAGTTTCAACAATTTTGAAATACTTAGGGTTAGCAAGAGATAAACAAGGCAAACATTTAACCTTATTTTTAATTCTTTGGACTGCCTGAGAATGTTCATTAGTCCAAGGGCCAGGATTTTTTCTAAGCCTAGCATGTAATATGGCAGTATCTTTAGCAAGATTTTCATAATAATCTGCTATGTAATTAAGACTACCAAGAAATCTTTGTAATTGTTTCTTATCTGTAATAATATTGGGGAATTTTGAAGCAAATTCAATACTTCTTTGTATAGGAATTATTGTTCCTTGGTCAATTTCATGACCTAAAAATCTAACATTTGTTTGAAAAAGTTTCATTTTAGGAGTAGATATAACTAATCCATTATGTTTAACTAATCCTTTAAATATTTTTAAATGTTTAACATGTTGATCTATAGTTTTAGAAAAAACTAAGACATCATCAATATAAACAATTATAAATTATGTATAAGGATTAAAAATATCATTCATAATATTTTGAAATTCATAAGGGGCATTTTTAAGGCCAAAAGGAAGGACATTCCATTCATAATGTCCAAAAGGCATAGTAAAGGTTGTCTTATACTTATCAGATTCATTAATATGAATTTGCCAATAACCAGATTTCATATCAAATTTAGAGAAGATTAAAGCATTGTTTAATCTATCTAAAAGGTCTTTTTTATTAGGAATAGGATATCTAATCCATGTTAACACCTTATTAAGAGGCTTGTAATTAATAACAAGTCTAGGGACCCAACGTTCTTTTTCAGCAGCATTATTGACATAAAAAGTTGTGCAACTCCAAAGAGATTTGAGTTTTCTTATCAATTTTTTCTCTAAAAGAGATTCTATCTCTTTTTTGCATAACTCCAAATACTCATGGTTCATTTGAGCAGGCCTAGCTTTGGTGGGAATCTGACTTTCATTAAAGTCACCAAGATAAGGTAAAGAAATAACATGTTTCTTTCTATCCCAAAAAGCATTTGGTAAATTATTGTACACTTCATCTTTAAATTGTTTCTCAATCAATTTAATTTGTTCTCTTATCTCATTTTTATTAAGTTGTTCATCAATATTTAATAAATTAACTTCCTCTTTAAGAAAACCTATTTTTTCTTTATTTAAGAGAATACTTTTAACTTCATTAAGCATTTTAATATGAGGGTCAGTAATAAATTCCAAAGTGACAGTTTTACCATTAATCATGGTAGTAATGCCTTTAGTGTCAACATTAATTAAAGGCATAATGCTATTTAAAAAAGGAGTTACAATAATAACTCTATGAGTCATGTTTTTAACTAAGATGAAATGGGTAGGTAAACAAATATCTTGATTACAAACATATGTATTAGGTAATATATAATTAACCGTTAATTTGTCACCACTAGCTTGAGCAAGGGTTTGAGTAGTTTTGGTATAATACTTGGTAGGAACCATAGATGTCATTCCCGACCGCTATGGCCGCTATAGCGGCACTCCGGAGCGGATTGCCCCCGCCCCCCCCCCCCCCCCCCCACCCCCACCCCCGCGCGGGATACAAGGTATGGTGGCGGAGATGCTGTAGCGGGCGCTACAGCCGCGAAACCGGGTCGCGGATTGTTCCCGGGCAGAGCGGATTCGGATCCTTTCTTCTTTTTTTTCTTTTTTTCTGGTGAAAATTATAGTTTTACCTTTGTTTTAAAACGTAAAACTGTTTTCTCTCCTTCTTTCTACGTTTTCTACCACTCTCTGTCGTGCTTCCCACTCGCTCTCAGCTTCTCACTCTCTCTCGTGCCCTAATTCCATCCGTCTCAGCCTCTCACTCTCGCCACCAGCCACCATCCCTCTCGCTCTCAGCTTCTCACTCTCTCTCGTGCCCTAATTCCAATCGTCTCGGCCTCTCACTCTCGCCACCAGCCACCATCCCTCCCACTCTTGGTAATCTTCCTCTCTCATCTTCTTTCTACTTCTATACTTCTATTTCTACATCTTCTTCTCCTCAGCCTCCTCAGCCTCTCCCTTGTGGTAGTGTGGCTACTTATTTATTCTTTTACTGTTTTATTCTTCTACTTATTTATTCCCTCACTGTTTTATTAAATTTATACTTCACCATTTTTTGTCGATTCTAGAACAATATGGCAACATCTTCTTCAACACCGAATTCTGCATCGGTTGCTTCGTGTGCTCTAATGTTCAAACTGACCAATAGTAAAGACATAGGATGAAAATATAATCGTTTGAAGGATTTGAATAACCGGAAGAAGGTGACATGTGATTTATGTAATATGACAAGCAGTGGGGGAATAAGTAGAGCAAAAAGGCATCAAGCAAGAATTCAAGGTGATGTAGTTCCTTGTTTGAAAACACCCGAGGATGTTAAGGCTATATTACGTGCTGACATTTTTGAGAAAGAGAAAATTAAGAAAGGAATACAAGAAATTGCGGTGCAAATAGATGCGGATGATACCATTGATATCGAGGAAATAAGTAGGATTCAAACCGGAAAGAGGCTTGCTGAGAGTGAGACCTCTTCAATAGTCGTCAAGAGGACTAAAGGGCCATTAGATTTGGGGTATAAGAAGGCTAAGGACACAAGCATCAATGATGCTTGTGATAAAGAAGCGAGGGCAAGAACCATCCAATATGTTGATCGCTTTTTTTATACGTGTGGAGTTTCTTTTAATGTAGCAAATGCAAGAGCTTTTAAGTTGATGTTGGAAGCCGTTGGGAGCTATGGTCCTCATTTGAAGCCGCCAAGCTATCATGAACTTAGGGTTCCACTTCTTAAAAATGAGTTGGAATATACGAAAGTTTTGTTGAAGAACCAAGAGGTGCAAAGGCACAAATACGATTGTTCAATTATGTCGGATGGTTGGACACATAGAAAAGGTAGAACATTGATCAATTTCTTGGTCAAATTCCCGACAGAGACCATGTTTGTGAAGAGTGTGGATGCTTTTGACTATGCAAAGACGGAGGAAAAGCTAGCCGAGTTGTTGGACACATTTGTTGAGGAAATGGGTGAAAAAATGTTGTCCAATTGATCACCGATAATGGAAGTAACTATGTAGTGGCGGGTAAAGTATTGTGTGACAAGAGGAAACACATGTTTTGGACTCCATGTGCTACCCATTGTATATACCTTATGTTAGAAGATATAAGCAAAATTCCAAAGGTGAAAAAGGTTATACAAAAAGGGATTAAGGTTGTGGGCTACATTTATAACCACACTTTTGCTTTGAATTTAATGAGAAAGACTACCGGCAATGTTTAATTGGTTAAACAAGGAGTGACAAGGTTTGCTACCCATTTCCTTTGTCTACAAAGGATGCAAGAACTAAAAGGAAAGCTTAGAGAGATGTTCCTTTGTGAAGAATGGACAAGTTCCAAATGTGCCAAAGATGCTAAAGGACAAAGGGAAGCTACTACTATTCTTAATGTATCATTTTGGAATGATGTTCTCTACACTCTTAAGTACACGGTGCCTCTTGTAGATGTGCTAAGAATGGTAGACAATGAAAGGAAACCCGGATGTGAGCGTAACTGGAGCATCTTTGAGCATGTGAGTATTAATTTTATTCTAGGATATTAAAGTATCTTACATGCAAGTATTATTAAATTAATACTTCAAATTATTGTATTTTAGATTCATTCCAAGAAGAGAAATAAATTGGAACATCAAAGATTGCAAGACTTGGTGTTTACCAAGTATAATCAAGCTTTGGTAGAGAAGTTTGAAATTCGGGATAAAATTGATCCTATGTTTAGCGAAATTAATTTCCACACCGAATGGTTGGTGGGAGAGATGGAAAAGGTAGGAGATGATGGTGAAGAATTGGTTGATCCAAATCATGATTTAACTTGGACTCAAGTTGTCGATGCTATTAGGGATAATGAGCCTTTAATCTACACTAGGAGGTCAATGGCACGACCACAAACATCAAGGCCACCAAGAGAAACAATTGCACAACAAGTGGTGGTAGAAGAGGTTGAAGAAGATGTTGAAGATGAAGAATCGGAGGAAGATGTTGAAGAAGATTTTGAAGATGAAAAGTTGGAGGAAAATGTTGAAGAAGATGAAGATGAAGATGTTGAGGAATATTTTGATGATGCTACATGATTTTTTATGTTTACTTGAATTTTCATATCATAGTACTAAGTTTGAATTTGAATCTATATGTTTTGAATCTTTATGTTTGGAATGATTAAGCATTGTTCTTTGTTTGACATTAGTTTTATAAATATTTTAGGAGTGTTGTGAAATTAGTTTAGTATTACATGACATATGTTTTATAGTTTTTTATATAATTATTTGTATACAAAAATTTATCCCGCTATTCGGGATACCGCTATTCCTACTATTCCTATTCCCAGAGGTCGGCCGCTCCGCTCCGTTATCTGGGATTAACAACTCTGGTAAGAATAATTCCTTCATGCAGACAATTAAGGTCAGCGCCACTATCAATAAGGGCAACTTCATTTTCTAAAATAAAATTTATGTTAATAACTAAAGTTATTCTAACAAACAATTTTTGAGAAATTACTCTATCAATAAGAGTGAGAAACCTATCATTAGTAGAAGGACTGCTAGTAAAAGATATTTCTTCAACTTTAAGGTTACATGTTTCAAGTAAGGAGACCCTTTGAGATAATTTTTTATTATCTTTCTTTATCTGAGTAATTTCATATTTCAACAGATTAATTTCTCTATGTAAATCAGTAAGGGAAACACGAGTTTCACGGATATTAGATTGTTGAAATCTGGATAAAACCTCACTTAATTGGTAAGGGGCTTCAATAATAATAGGAGATTCTTTTTTAGAATTTTCTTGAATTAAAAATTCAAGCATTTTTCTTTTAAGATTAGTATCAGAGATAGACTCGGTAGCCTTTATGGCTTCATCTTGTTCTGTAGTAAGAACATTAAGACAGTTCATGTCAACAATAGACTTACAGTAATCTGTTTGATTACATTGACAATTATTATTGTCAGAATTATCAGAGGAATAATTTGATGATGATTCATAGATCATGTCAATATCTTCATTAGAAGAATTAGTCTCTGAGTCAGACTTAAGTAAACAAACATTCTCAAGTTGAGAGCGTAATTGTTCATCCTCAATTTTATTGAGAACTTTCTTGATCCAACATTGGTTTGCATAATGACCAGCTTTACCATATTTGTGGCAAGATACATCTAGCATTTTAGCTTTTCTTTTGCCTTTTATAATTAAAAGTGTTATCTTTTGGTCTACTTTTATTAAAGTGACTCCTTTTCTTATTCTTCTTATAAGAATTTTTATAAATATCCTTATTATTTTTATGAGGTTTATTCCTAAAGATTTTTCTTTTCTTCCTTTTATTCTGTGAAGATCTTCCAAGATCAAAGGCGAACTGGTCGCAGAATTCACCCATTTGGTGTTTTTCAGAAAGTTTCTGTTTCTTAAGCTGATTTCCAAGCTTAATATCACTACATAAGGTTAATCCTTCATTAACACAAGTGCTAATAATTTCACCATAAGTAATATCAGGGTCATTAATATTTATCCCATCATTTTTACTTCTTAAAGAATGCCAAACCTTTCCAGAAAAGAAATGGGTTAAACCATCAATAAATTTGGCTTTCCAGTGAATAGAATTAGAGTTGTTTAATTGGTAAACTCTGGACAAAAGGGTATCTTTATACCATCTAAAATGTGTAAGATAAGGGCATCTAAGATTCTGAAGTAGAGTTTGAAGTTTTTCTCCAATAGGGATATTGGTTCCAACAAAATGTTGAAGGATAGAGAGACACAGTGTATAAACCGCATCTTCTTCACCTATGGTGGAAATACCACTTAATCTGATTCTAGGAGCTTCGGACTTAACTATTTTCTTATGGTGAAGAATATCTTTTTTCTGACTTTCAGTGAGATAATGATCCCACTAGCCTCTCAATAGACCAACAAATCCAGTTGTTGTGAAGGAGGCAATGTCTGTCAGAATTTCCATGTTGTTTACAAACAGTTGAATACATAATTATTCTATGTATTGTATCCACGATTTGCTTGTCATTTAATCCATCAATATTCCATTCATAAATGGCTTCTCCAGAATATGAATTTTAGAAGGGTTCAGGTTCATCAAAAACTAAATCTTGAGGAGAGGAACTCTTATAATAGTATTTTCCTAAGGCTATGTTTGGGAGTTTGGAGGGGAAGGGAGGGGAGGGCTTTAAAAAATAGGAAGAATTGGGTGAAAAGGATAAAAAGATTTTGGGTAGGAGGCTTTTGGAGGGTTTGAGTTTATTCATAACACCAAAAACCCCATAAAATAGGGGAACTCAAAAATTGTATTGAAGGAGGGTTTTTAAGGGTTTTTAAGGGTTTACATAAATTTTCCAAATATCTTTTAGGTTATTATAGTATTCTGAAAATTAAAAATTTAGTAATGATAATGACTCTTTTATCAATCTAAACAAAATCATTTTTTCAAAAAATGTCAAATATTTTCTTATATTTTTTTAAAATTTCATTTTTGGAAGTCTTCCCCTCCCCTCTCCTCCAAACTCCCAAACATAGCCTAAGGGTTAGAGTTCTAAAGAGGGTTTATATCACTAGTATTTTGATTACTAATACTAATGTCTAAGTCAACAAACATATTTGCTAAATCATTAATGTCTTCTTCATTGGACGAGTCTTGATTAGACATAACAGATAAATGTAAATCTTTAAGTTTTTTCTCAAGAATACGGACAAACTCATCACCGTTGGTTTCCATTTTAAATCCTTCTATAGGAATAGGAGGTTGAATTATAGGAACATCTGAAATATTAGATGTAGAAGCTTGTTCCTGAGGTTTAGGCTTATAAGGTCAATAACAATTTTTTGACGAGCTATTTGTTTATTTAAAATGTCTTTTATGGATAAAAGTTCTTTTTCTAGAGAAATAAATTGTTCTCCTAGACAATCAAGATAGGCATTAGTATAATTATTGGATCTAATTATGGAATTTAACTCTTTAAGAGTAATCTGATTTTGTTCAACCCTTTGTAATTGAAGGGTAAGATAAGGTCTAGTTTCTGTATGAGAAGCCAAACTAACCGAACTTATTGTTAGTTTTGGGAGAAAAGGAGATACCATTTTCTCCTTGGATATTTTCCCAAGACTTTTGTAGGACTAACAGTTCGTCTTGTTTCATGAAAATCATTTCTTCTTTTTGTTTACTTATAAAGTAACTAATGAACCATTTCACAAAGGGTATAAAATCTTGGTTCATAGACACTTGAGTATAGTACTCATCTTTAAAACTTGCTAACACAAGACCCGAAAAAGTTTTAAAAAACCATTCTCTAAATTGGGTGTATCTTTCATGCTGAAACTCGTCATTGACAAGGTTTCTTAGATTACTACCTGGAGAATAATCTAACATTATAACGGGAAGTTCATATCTGAGGGAGTAGGTGATTCTACTCTAGAAGGATTTAGTTTTTGATATATACCATGGAGAATTTTATTTTCGTTGTCTTATATTTTCAACGACTTCTATTTCTTCTCTTAATTGAGAAGTTGAGGGTCTAGATAATTGACTAGGAGCGGAGTAAAATTCATTTATAGAATTCACATAATGTCTTTCAGACATAGATATAGGTATTCTAATAATTCTTTTAGAGCTAAAGTTTATCTCTAAATCTTCTTCACTAGACTGGATTATTTGATCAACATCCTTATTAAGGATAGGTTCCGGTTCAATGGCCTGAGGAAGGTTTCAGGTTTCTGGAAAATTAATTTCATCCTATTTTAACAACCTATTAATTGCAACATAAGATGTTAGCAAATTAGTTTGAACTAAAGTAGTAGTTCCTGAAAACGTATTTGTTTAGCTTTAGGGTTTAAAGTGGTAAGAACTTTGTAATAAACTCTATAGCATATAACTATAATTTCACTACTAGGTTTGAAATTGTAACCATTGGTATGAATAGTTAATTGTAGAGCATCTAATAAATTTTTAACCATTGGTATGAATAGTTAATTGTAGAGCATCTAATAAATTTTTATCAACATGGATAAGATTATATTGGAAGAGACATCAAAATAGACTGGTCCATAACAAAGACTTGTCTCAGTTAAAGCAGCTAAAGATTGCACCCACTAACTAACCTTTTATCAACTTCTTTTGGCTTCTCTAGTTCAACTCATGTCATCAAAACAACATATTTTTCTTCTCAAGCAAAACAAATAAGTCACCTTAGCATGCTCTTCATTGTCTCAAGAGACCGTAAGCAACAACACTGCTAGTGCCATAATATAACAATAATGTCCAAAATAAGTTTTTATTTTTATTTTTTTGGCTTCATAAACAACACTGACTAGGTGCATCCGATGCTGTCAAAGCCCAACATCCAACAAAATAATGAAAGTATAAAATCCAATAAAACAAGCAACAGATGTAGAAAACATGTAATCTGCCTATGTCTATAAGGAGTTATAACCTACATATACCAAGGTCAAGAATGAAGCATCCATAAAAGGAAAATAAAATTTATGGCACATACAAGTTCCATCTTCCAACAAACAAAATATCATCTCCTACCGGCCGCGGTCTTGCCTTTGCTCAACTCCGAGAGTTCTTCGATAAGTTTTCTCTCATCGCTGCTCAGTTTCTTCGGAATCTCAACTTGCACTCGAACCAATTGATCACCCCTCATGTTCTTTTTGTTCAGCAGTGGAACTCCTTTCTTAGCCATAACGAGTGTTGATCCCGGTTGTGTCCCAGCGGGGATTTTTAAATCCACCATGCCATCTACAGTTGGAACCTTGAGTGTAGTCCCCAAGATTGCATCAATATAGGACACTTTACAAGAGTATAAAATGTTGGTGTCTTCTCGTTTCAGCACGGGATCTGGAATAACTTCAAGAACAACAAAGAGGTCACCGGGAGAACCACCACGCCTTCCAGTGTTACCTTCGTTTCGGACCCTTAAACGGCTACCAGAATCCACACCGGCCGGAACCTTGAGACTTATCCGCTTTGTTTTCCTCACCCGACCATCCCCAGAACATGTACCGCAAGGTGTGCGGGTTTCTCCAGTCCCATTGCAAGATGAGCAAGTCATAGACTGCTGAAAGATACCTAACGGAGTCCTTGTCTGAGTGACAACACGACCCTGACCACCACACGTTTTACATGTGGATGATTTAGTCCCTGGTTTAGCCCCTGAACCATCGCAAGTTCCACAATTCTCAAGTCGCCTTATCTCTATCTCCTTTTCCACTCCGAAAACGGCTTCTTTGAAATTCAAAAGAAGACTGTAATACTCATCTTCGCCATCCACTGCTCCATTCCAAGAACCTCTGCTGCCCATGCCACCACCACCCATGCCCTCAAATAGCGTCTCAAACAGATCAAAAGGATTGCTGAAATCCTATCATCACAAAGATTATCAACGAATGAGAAACAATAGTACGTTATGACAAATTAAAATTCTCCAAGATCTTCATTGGTAACTTACCCCCATGCCACCCATTCCTTGACCCTTAAGCCCTGCCTCTCCATATTTGTCATATATGGATCGTTTTTCATCATCTGATAAGACCTGCAAAAGAATTATAATCACATAAGATCAATCACCACTGGCCATGCATTAGGGTTAGCTGTGTTTAATAAAATCTAGTGTTACCTCATATGCATTACTAATTTCCTTAAATTTGTCTTCTGCACCGGGCTCCCTGCAGCAAAATGCGAACGAACAAAATAATTCAATGATATGAAACAATAATAAAATGATTGACTATATGGGAAAATTATGCAACTCGAAAACATGTATGACATTTGAATTGGCGTTTGACCGAAAGATTTGATCTAATAAGCTGTTCAGGAAGTGTACAAAAACAATACTTTTAGGAATGACAAGTTAAAAGTATTATCATCTATGACACCAAAACTACTTCGTGCACGACAGTAGTGAAATCAGAGTTAAAAAAATAGAAAAGACTGGGAATAGGAAGCAAATAACTCCAACGTGAGAGAGAAGAAAAAAGAAAACTCACTTGTTCACATCTGGATGATAATTCCGGGCTAGCTTTCGATAAGCTGAAACATTCACAAAAGAAAGATTTGATAATGAGATGATATGATAGAAAAAATTGCATAACCAAGTAAATCGCACATAATATCTGGCTATAATAATAAATTCTTGATCACAACGACCTCTCTTTAACCTTAACCATTTCTGATACTATGATCACAACGGCTTGATTTGATCTGATTGGATTGTTAGTAACAAGCATAATCAAGAGACAAACCTCTTTATTAGTATTAACAGTTAGATTTGATTTGCTAATCTTGCATCCTCCAGACATTTCATCTGAATCTTTTTCAATATTAGTCTAGGTTGTTAATCTCCGATAGCGGAGCATAGCGCCGAACCCCTAAAATGCTATGGCGGATAGCGGAATGACTGTTATTGTGAAGACTAAAAAACAATGTACATAGTAAACATAAATTCCAACAACATACATTAATGCGTGAAAATAGAAATTGCAACATCACATATCCCATGAAAATGAGTTCCCATCAAAATCAATTTATAAAAGTATTCCTGCACAACGTCTCGTTGATATTAACCACATACAATAACGCATCAGTAGCAGAGGCAAACGATGAAGAACCAGAGGAGAACGGTGAAGAAATAGATGAAAATGACGAAGAATGCAGAAGGCGCATGGGGAGAAAAAAGAAGAAAAAAAAGTGGAACTAAAGAAGCATAACACGTGGGGTTAAATATTAGACCAATAACAGGGTGGGAAAGGCCAACATTCCTTTAAAAAATTTAAAATTACGTCACAAATTGTTAGGGCTTAAAATTTTGCTCAAATTGAGAATAGCGGCCATCAAACCGCGACGGCATCGCCATAGCGTCGCTAAGATAGCATTTTTAGCTGACGCTATGACCGCTATCGTCAATAGTGCTTCACAGACCAATAGTGTAGCGGTGAGGGGCCGTGCCGCAACATTATGCAGCTATAGCATGCTATTGACAACCTAGATATTAGTATTTCAATCAATCAAATGTTAGAAAGGCAGCAATATTTACATTAAAGGAGATAATCATTTAGAGTAAATAAAAACAATGAACTTGGCATCTGAACCTTTTTAGTAGTATTTTAATTAATCAATGTCGAAGAAACAGAAAGAGTTGTATAAAAGGAAACAACCGTTCGTCATTGACAGACGACAATTAATGGGGTAATTGATTTCTTCTGATAATACAGAGAATCAGAGATCACTTCTTTGCTAAACAAAACGGCAATTCATGAATTCAATTATTCAACAACTAATGAGTAAATAAAAATTATGAATTTGAACGCATCAACTAATGATGATGGAGGCATAATCATATTAAACAGATAAGAAAGGACTGCAGAAAATTACCAGTCTTAATTTCAGATTTGGTAGAATTTCTTGACACCCCAAGGACAGTGTAGTAATCCTGCACATGGGCACATATTAGATATTCAGCCATATATTGAATATTCATGAAAATAACATAACTTAAAAGAGAAATACTTTCATAAGGAACTCGTGTCCAAAAACGAGAAAGGAAATCATTGTTGCTTAGAAAAGCATGAGTAATAAAAACTTACTGTTTCAGCTCTAACTATAAACCTTGATCCCCTTCGACGATGCAAAGTTTGATATGAGCCTATGCTAAAACGCAAGGAATCCCGAGCAAAAAAGGTTGAACTTGAGGCAGCCATAAAGTTTACCCTGCTTGTAGCACTGCAAGGAAAATGATTGAATTATGTTGAAAAGCTATGTGCCTATTGAGAATGGATATGTTTGTTTTAGATTTTTGTATAACCGATTTATTATTAATTGAGGTTAAAGATATAAAATAGTGAACCACAAATCTAATATCTGAATAATGCATTGTAAATCGTATTTGTAAGCAGGGTCGTCCATGGCGGATGGTGGAGAGCCAAAATCCCACACCGTTATAGCAAATTATGGCGGAAAAACCCGCAATATCGGCCAATATTCACCATTTCAGGGAGCCCAAAAACCGCATGTATATCGGCCACGGCAGATATTTGATAACACTTTGTAAGATTCAAAATTTCAATGAAAAATAACTTCAAATATATCATATAAATGATCATTGCACTATTTAGTGCAATGATTTTACCTATGTTGTTAAACTTGGATAACGGCACGGCGCGACCATCTCAAAAAATGGAGCGAAACGGGAACGCGGAATAGAACCGGCGTTAATTTAGCGACGCGGACTCTAATGTATTTACTACTAAGAGACACATAATTGTAAAAAACTAAAATGAATTACTCAATATTCACGAAGCATTTATAATTATAAATAAAAACCATAAATCTTTAACAAACATACTTTCAAATGTCAATAAAATTCACAAAAACAAACACTTAATTAAAATCTCTAATAAAAGTTCAAACATCCTGCGGAATGTTAGCTGAGAAGATGAATGGAAGCAAGAAGGAGAAGAGGAGCAGAGAGAGAGCAAGATAGGCGTGAAGCAAAGAGAGAGGATGTGTTGTAGATTCAAAAGCTGTCGGGAGTTGTATTAGGGTTTTTTTTTAATGTTAAAATATCCAAAATAGCCCTCTCAGCATTTCAAAATCAAGGGAAAAAACAGACATGGCAGTCTTGGCTGTTCTAAGCCACGTCACCACCGTTCCGCGCCATTTCCATTACCTATTTCTTGGCCGTTCTGACCGCGTCGCCCAACAGTACTGTTTCAGCACGGTTTGACGCAATTTTGGCCATTGTGTCGTTCCGGCCGAGATTAACAACCTAGGATTTCACATGAGGAACCCACAGCACAATTGAATCATAATGTCACAAAATCATATGTTTTGTCATAAGCCAAAACAAAAACAAAAAAAAGGTATAGCCAAGAGCTCAAATTGAGAATTGCTGAAAAAAAAAGCGAGCTGAAAACACAAAATGTTTAATCGTGCAAGCAATTCATATCGGTGATAAAAAATTGTATGATTAGATTTTTTATTCTTTAAATGATGAATCCCTTGCGTGCTAAAGTGTACCAAATTGTGCAAAATAATTGATTTGTTTCAAAATGATATCCTAAAGACCTGAAGAGAAAAAATATGGCCAATGACCAATTGAATCATCTTGCATTGAAGACATCGGATCATGTCCTAGAAGCGAAGATGAGCAATAGAGCCAAGTGAATGAAAAGAAGTTTAGAAGAGTTGATTTTGCTTGGATAATAAAGTAAAATCACTTTTGAATCGCAAATGTGAATAAGTATGCAAGTCACACAGCAAGAACCATTTCTACTCAGTGGAAAAGCTAAAAACATTCACTTCAGTTGGCAACGGGTGATTCCACGTACTCACCGACAATCCAAAATGTAGTTTTTGCATGGCACACGGTGATTCCACGTGCTCACCGTCAATCCAAACACAACTTCAACTCACCACAATATATATTTATTTCCCATTGCAAATATTCACTGAACGCAATTCAAATTATTCAAACCCGTTTTTCTAACTTCAGTAAAAGCTTAGGGTTTAACCAAACAGACAATAAACCCTCAGTTTCTGAGAATTAGGGTAACAAAATCACATTTTCATACACAGTTTTATGGCTATAGCAAGTGACAACAATATGATATAAAAAAAAACACAACCTTAAAAACAACGTAGCTCTTTCCAACATACAAAAACATGAAAATTAAGAATTAAACATAGGACTCACTTGTGGCTTGCGGACGCAAACTTGGGCATAGTGCTGGATCTGGCGATAAGCTGAGGACGAATTCCCCATTGAGTAGCTGAAGTATTACCAAAAGGTGTAACCGCCATCTAATAAATATTAAAATTCTTCAAGAAATTCCACTGCCTAAAAAAAAAAAAATATAATTAAGAAAACAAAAACAATAAGATAAACCAACAAAAATCACTTCTAGAGCAGAAGCTAAAAAAATGAACCAAGTACAGTGAAATTGAAAAGAACGATGAAACAGAAATTCGTAATTTAACGAGCACAAATAAACAACAGTAGTTAATTAAGATAAGAAGCAGAAAAAAAAAACATAACGACGGTTTTTCGCGTAATTGTAAGAGATGAGACGAGGATGTTTTGTTTGGAATTGAGAGAGAAAGAGAAAGAGAAAGAGAAACCTAGTGGTGGTAGGAGGTGGTGGTTCGCGGAGTGTCTGGAGTGTGCGAGAGAAGTTGGAATGAGAGGATGAGGAACTGTTTTGTTGTGTTCCAACACTCTCTCTCTAACTCTTTCTCTCTCTAAATGGTTTGGTCGTGGCTTTTATATGGAGGGAGGGTTGGATGAAATGAATGAAAAGGAACTTGGTGGTCGAGTATTGTTTTATTATTACACTTATACAACCCTACAAATTTTAAGGTTAAGACAATTCAAGGTAACAAGAGAAAAAAATT
Organism: Vicia villosa; assembly: GCF_029867415.1. Taxonomy (NCBI): domain Eukaryota; kingdom Viridiplantae; phylum Streptophyta; class Magnoliopsida; order Fabales; family Fabaceae; genus Vicia; species Vicia villosa. The sequence continues at coordinate 53,952,884 of NC_081182.1, read as the reverse complement.
AACTTTTTATATTTTTAAATTATAAGTTTAATAGAGGTTATGTGTAATTTTATTTTAAGGATTGTAAAAGTGAAAGGGAGTCTTATATTTGATACAAAGAAAATATTCTTTTGATTGTTTTGTATGACTATTTTATAAATAAAAAATTATAAAAATAATTTATAATATTGTTTTGAATGTCAATGGTTACAAATTCAGTGGTGGTGGTGGAGAAACTCATATATTTTAATTTAATTATATTTATAAATTCGAAAGTGTTGTTTATTATTAATTTGATGAATCGCGCGGGAAGCGAGTGAGAAGTTTTTATACTTATGATATTTTTTTATGTTAACTTGTGCGATGCGACGGAAGCGAAGTTTTTATATTTATGATATTTTTTTGGTATTGTACATTATTAACTTGATGACTTGTGGGTTATACGGAAAGCGTGCGAAATGAAAAAGAGGTTTTTATATTTATGGTATCTTTTTGGGCAGGAAGTTACCAGAGTTTTTTTTATATTTGTGATATTTTTTTGACGTTGTACCTTATTAATTAGATGTTTGACTCGCATAATGCGCTGAGAGTGAGGGAAAGATTTTTAACATTTGTGATATTTAATATTTTACTACATCAATTAAAATTAACATATAGAGAGAAATATTTTTTTGAATGTTTTGTATATTTTATATATATATATATATATATAAAAGTCATAAAAACGATTTATGAAATTCTTTTGAATGTCATGGTTACAAATTTCGCAAAAAATTTCACTTCTTCCATCCTTCCCTCTCCTTCAAATAAATCGCATAAATCACATGTTATTAAACAGAAAAAAAATAAGAAAATATAATAAAATGGAAGAAAATAGAAAAATGATAGAGAGAAAGACACAAAAATGTGAAGGAGATGGTTGGAGAGAAAATATTGAAGGAGATGATTCAAACCCTATAAATTTGATAGAGAAACTCAAATACTTTTATGTGATTATATTTGTAAATATGTTGTTATTAATGTATATTATTATTTATTTGATGACCTGTATGGAAAGAAGAAATTTTTTACATTTATGATATCTTTTGATGTTGCAAATTATTAATTTTTGACTCGCGCAAATGCGCGGGAAACAAGGGTGAGATTTTTTATATTTTTTATATATTTTTGATATTATACATTATTAATTTGATGACTCATGCGCTGCGTTGGAAGCATGCGAAGCTAGGGAGAGGTTTATTTCCGTCTATAACATCTTTTTGGTGTTGAATATTATTAACTTGATGCCTCGCACTTTGCATAAGAATCAAGGGGAGATTTTTATATTTGTGATATCTTTTTAGCATTGTACATTATTAATTAGATGTTAACTCGCACAATGCATAAGAAGCGGGGGGAAGATTTTTTATATTTTTTATATTTAATCTTTAATGACAATATTTAAGTGAATTTTATTAAAAAATGAATTTGTTTTTTTTTCCTGAATGAAAGAATTTGACGTGTCAAAATAAATATTATAAAATTAGTATGAATAATTTCAATAGTATAATATTAATATTAATAATTTGTAATTAAGATGTTATATCATCTTTGAGATAAGTTGACTTGGACATTGACATGTTATCTTTGAAGTCACTAAAATGACGTGTTTTACCTTTATATATCAATAGCGATTAAAATCACTCGCGCGTGATGCGGGGTGTTATGCGAACAAATGTCAAATTTAATCGAATTATGATAGATGTGCTAGAGGATGAAATTGTCTATTTCTAGTTAGAATGAATATATACATGTTTTTTACATTTTTTAATTTGTGGTTCGCTCTTGGGCCCTTTTCAACGAGTCTTGCGAATGGTCTAGAACAGTTGTCCCTTAAACCCTTGTTTCTATCATGTATAATAAGGGTTTTTCCATGTACATATTTAAGTCGTCTATTGATAGAAGTAAGTGAGGAGTCTTTATGGGATGTCATTAGCATTGGGAACATATACATTAGATATCTTTTTTCTTGATAAACAATGTTTCACAAGGAAGTCCTGACACATGTCCCTATGTATGATGATAATGATGTCCTCTCTATCTTAGGATCATTAAGTGCTCTAAAAAGTTCCCGATGAGATTTTGACTATTTGTGAAGAGGTTCACACTTTCCAATGTCGTAGATTGCAGGATTCACTATTATGGAAATGCATATAAGAAGTTCTTAGACTACTAATATTCTTTTTTTTTTCTGCTTGTGGGTTTGATAAATTATCCTTCTTCGTTTGTGATTTCTCTCATTGTTGCTATCTTTCTTGCACTTGTCTTCGTCCCTAACTAGTTCATGCTCATTCTTCTAGTGTGTGAGCTATCAAATTACCTCTTTTAAGGTTGCACTCGTATATCCTTTTATTCCAATATTTACGGGGTTTGATGGAGGAAATTTATGTTGGTTGATGGCTTATGTTGTGTGTATTTTAGCAAGAACACCAAACTTAGGTTTGAACTCGCCTCGCGATGCTATTAACATTCATTTTTTCACGTGTTGTCAAAATCCCTCACAATGGACGACCTTCAAGTTGAAGTTTCGAAGCCCATGGGGAACAACTCATCAATGTCGATGGACCAAGAAACATTGGATATCGTCTTTGCCTTTCCTGGTGATGGTGACTTAGGTCATGCCTTCACATTAGTGTGTCCTTCTAAAGATTAGGGGGTGGTTTCCTTTGAAGAATACAAAAAGATATGAAATAAATAAGACAGTCGCAGTGTTCCCCTTCATGAATGCTTATTATCCTTGATAGGTTTTCACCTTCCCTTCAACAATGGTGAGGTCAATGTATTTAACCATCTATTAATCTTCCCTTCACAATTATAATCGGTGAGCCAGGTTTACATCAAAGCCTTTTAGGATTGGTGTGAATACAAGAAGGATGCACCAACCACGCCGCTCTTTTTACATCTCTTTAAAGCCCAATGAATCTTTGTTGATTCACAACAAGAAAAATGTTTGATAACTTTTTGTTACTCTATCAAAATGTTTGAAGTCTACTTTGAGAGAGTGAAACATTTAAAAGATTGGTATTGGTTGATTACCCCCCATCAATGAGGTGGCTCATGCCAATATATATACCATAAAGCACAAGGTGCCTTACAAATGTTCAAACAGATTCTCTAAGTTTTGGCATCAAAGTTATTTATTGGAAAATTTTAAATCCTATGTTTATGAAATGGAGATTTATCCTAGTAAGAGGTTTACCCGAAAAGGCGTTTGGTATCTTTCTTTGAGGGTATAGACTTTGTCGGTGGTGTTGTTCATTTTAATGTGGTGATGAGGAAAAAGGGGATGTAGTACATAAAAAGACTCCTAGGGTTATACCTCTCATGGATAATGCTAACAATTCTCTGACTACTATATGGTTCTGATCTACGGTCGCTCACAAATCAAAACGAGTAGTTTGTAAAACTGTAGTTAGCGACAATGGCTCGAGTCGTATCACGAGGATTCTCGTAAACTTTCTAAACAATAAAGTATATCAAATGGGGTTTTAAGTTTGATTAAGAAAACACGGAAAATAAGTGATTATAAAATAAGGGATTATGAAAGAAACAGATCTACTAACTCGGTTTCTACTTATCATTGACTATTATAACTGCAATTCCCTAAGCGGATTTTTTTATATTATTTGATCATAACATAAATAAAAAATGATGATTGATATTATTAAAAATATGTTCTTGTTGTCGGATTAAGCATACGATTATAGATAGCACAAATTAACAGTTAAGCAGAGTTAACTGCGATTAAAATCGAGAACATATGTCAAACAAATTAAATCAACAATGTTGCATGATAATCGAATTAAGCAAACAACAATCACATAACATAATTGAAAGGAATCAAAATTGAATTGCAATGTTATAACAATCTCAAAGTTTTGGAACCTAAATACAGCAGATCAGTCCCGAAAGTGTTAGTTCTCCATGAATCGTACAAAGCGTATATTTTCTTCAAAATGTGAATAGTAATTTCGAGAGAGGGCAAACAATAGTCGCGGATCCTATGGTAAATTAAAAACATGAAATTAAGGTTCTAACCCAACCGGGTCGGAAAACATTAAAAAAAACTCGGCCCAAAAGATGGCCCAAAACAAAATATTTTTTAAGTTTGGAACTTTAACAAATTATTTGAGACTTCTGCACTCTGGATCAAATTTTGGCTTCAACACAAACGTGTAGCTCTTTCTCTTAGCTTTCTAACGCATGTCAGAACACGTAAAATGGTATTCCGCAGCTCAAGTTATGGTCTCAACAGTGAACATGTATCAAATAACCGCTAATGCTGAAAATAAAATAAAGACAAAAATAAACAAAAATAGTAAAAGTAATAAAACAAACTAAATAAATGCCTAAGTAAAATAGTAGAAGAATGTGCATCAAAATGCACTGATCAGGTTCAGACTGTGGGTGACCCAGTTGGGTTTGTTACTCTTTACTCACTTACCTCAGTGTACGAAGAGGTTTATAATTCTCCCAACTAGTCATAGGGGAAGATGTTCAACGCTTATCACCACTACTTTTTTAGGGGACTCTGGTTATTATTCTTGAGCTTGAGGTGCCCCGGGAGGGAAGGTCGTCCGTTCACTATCGTCAAATATGATGGCCCTACCCCTTTGTGCCTTGCATCTCCTAATCCATGAATGAACACAAAGTTCTGAACTTCTATTTTTCAATAGGATTACACATATTTTTCGAGCTAGGTTGAAGCTAGTCGCCATAAAAAGTTAGCAAATCTTGTGTATCATACTCATTGGGCACCATCTGTCTTGGTGTTTGGTGCTGCCAAGAGGGGAAAAGTTGTCTTGCATGACCATCTTTGAAAGGAAAAGGAAGTGGTTCAATAATGTGGCAGTGTTTTCATAATAGGGTAAGATTGGTACTTATAAAAGCTATGTGGGAAGCCTATCTTGCTTTCGGGAATATGGTCCATTATATAACCTTTCGAGTATCACAACACACGTGCTGAGAAGGTGTAGTCGCTTGTACATGTGGCAAAGAATGATAAAGCTCTAGCTCTTACACAAGTATCTTTGACCCAGGTCGGTGCCACTCTTTCCAAGACCAACAAGGAGTTGGACTCTTCTCGTAAGACGCTAGAAGAGTTGGAGTAGTCTTTGAAAGAAACTCAGGAAAAGTTTGAAGAAAACTGAGGATGACCTTCAGGATATTCATATTGAAAAATATTTTCATAGCTAAGGAGTATGAGAATGGAAAATTTTGTTTGATCAGTGACAAGATGTCTAACACAAAGATGAAATGATGTGTGAGAAAATATTACTTGAAAATAATTGATGAACAATAGAGCGAATAAAAAGTAAGAAACACAAAGATTTGGTAACCCAATTCAGTATAATCGTCACATACGTCTGGAGGATTGTAGCTCATAAATAATAAAATACTCAAATTATGAATAGAGTCAATAGTATACAAAGATCTTATATAAACTCTCCTGGCCCAGTGTCTTATTCCTATTACTACATGTGACTTTTAACCCAGACTTTTCCTGAATCTGAGATCCCCTCACTTTCACTCAAATACTCTTCCAAGCCTATGTAAGAACCAATTGTTTATGGTGTGAAACTATTTACAAATATAAACCAAAAACTCTATCTCTCTTGTAAATAGGAACGACTAACAAAGACAGAGTTTTACACAACATAATACAAAATAATCAACTAAAAAAAATGTATTGCCTATAAATTTTCTCTCAAAATGTATCTTAAAATAAGGAGGATGGTCTCTTGTCTCGATCCATCCAAAAGTCCCAATATGGTAAAAGCAAATTCAGATCAAATTAAATCTTCAACAAACCAAATTTTTTATTGAGAGAAAATTAAATTAAACCTTTTATTGAATACAAATTCAATTAAATATTTTGTTGAATGCAAATCCAATTAAATATTTTCAAAACACATTTGTGCTTTTTCTATCCTTAGCATTGCTTGCCCAGTCGAACACATAATATCCTATAATTTGTCACAAAAGAGTAAATAAATATTATTTTAAGGTAATTGCATTTGATATATTGTTGAATATTAAATATTAAGCTAAATTACAGTTTTGGTTTCTCTATTTTATCTTATTCACAAAATTAATTCTTCTATTTAAGAATCAAACAATTTTGGGTTCCTCTTACTTTTTTATATTAAAATCGGTTAAGTGTTATTTTTTAAAATTATAATTTTTTATTTATAATGTTTCACAAAAGGTTATGATATGATGGTTTGTCAAGTTTCACAAGTGACAAATTATTTAAAAATAGATAAATCATCAATTTTAAGTAAAAAATATGAGAAAAAAATTAAAACTGTTTGATTTTAAAATAGATGGACTGATTCTGTAAATCAGAGGCAAAAATTATAACTAAACCTAAATATTAAATAAACAGTAACTTATTAGTTTAGAGTTAAATTTTGATTTGTCACATTATTAAAGTTTAATCCATTTTGTTAGAATCAAGAGCTATTTGAATTGATATATTTGTAATCTTAATTTAATGGATAGAAATTTAAATAGTTAATCTGGGATCACACTTCTTAACTCTATGATACTGTCATGTAAGAAACGCTTGATAACGATTAACAAACTGTAACTTTTTTCTGCATATATAAATTATAACAAACAGTTGTTAATTTTGAAGGACCCGTGATAATTAATGAGTGGTTTTAGTCTTATGATTATTTAAATGACTTTAGATTTTTGTTTTAGAAAATGTAGAATCAAAGAAGAATAAAATAATCCTGCAATAAATGTAATACCACTAAATAACGAATTGCAAGTTAATATTTAAAATGTTTCAAAATCGAAACAAAATGCATGAGAAGGGAATCACTACATTGATATTGTTGTGTTATATAAAATACTAAGAGACGATAAACCAACAACCGACCTTAGCTCAGTTGGTAGAGCGGAGGACTGTAGTTGGTGCTGGAATCCTTAGGTCACTGGTTCGAATCCGGTAGGTCGGATTTTTTTAATAATTTTGCTACAGTTTTCTTTAGGGGTGTAAGTGGGTCAAAAAAATCCAATTAAACCGACAATCCAAACCAAACCAAACCGAAATTAAATCGATTATTATTGGTTTGGTTCAAAAACCGAACCAAACCAATAAAAACCGATGTGGTTTGGTTCGGTTCTCGGATTTAGTTTTTAGGAACCGCCAATCCGATGAACCGAACCAATGAAAATAATGACGCTCTAAATATTTTATTCTACCCATCATTAAACTCAATTTTTTTATCGGTCCAACCATTATCCATCTTTGTTTACACTTCCTTCCTTTAAGCAAAACACATATCTAGAATCAAACTCTAAAGCATAGACAATAGAAACCATAAGTCACAAAAGTTATGCTTTCACAAAACTGCTGCTCTTGCTGCCCACAACTATTGTTCCTTTCACTACTGTCATTATGATATGTTATGGTCGTCTTCTTCGTATTCAATTTCTCTTTGTTAATTTTCATATATTTTTGTACCTTTTTTTCTTCTTTTTCTTCATCAAAACTCATTTAGATCTTGTTACAAAATAGTTTTGATGTGTGTTTGAGGTGTGAAACATGTTAATGAATGTGTGTTTTGTTATATTCTATATGTTAAGCTTTGAAATCCCTTTCCAACTTTATGATACTAAGTGTTAACTTTTATATTTGATAGGAAAATTATTTCATAATGCAAAGGAAATCATGTCACTATTTCGTATGGAATAAGAGCAACTTGTAATTTGTTTGAACAAAATAGCATGAAATAAATTATTTTAAAAAATAATAGTATAAAATACACCAAAAAATACGATAATGGAGAGAATATACAGATGAATATAATGTTTAAAAAAATAATAGTATAAAATACACCAAAAAACACGATAATGAAGAATATACGGATGAATATAATATTTTAAAAAATAAACATTGTAAACCGATCAACCAAACCAAACCAAACCGAACCAAACCGGTTAGTTTGGTTCGGTTCCATTTTTGAAAAATGTTGAAAACCGAACCAAACCAAACCGATGGAAATATCATTGGTTCGGACCTTTTTTCAACCAAAAACCGGTCCAAACCGATCCGATTACACCCCTAGTTTTCTTTGAGTATGCAGACAAGTTGGTTCTTTTTATATTACTCTTTTTATTTTCTATAATTTTTCTCTTTCTATTTTCCCCCACTTCTCCTTTATCTTTTTATTGTTTTTAAAAAAAAAACTTTTTTCTGTCCTCTTTCAGTTTCATATTCCAAATCTAAATTATATATTTTCTAATTTTCATTTATATTTTATTCTATTATTTTTATTAGTATTTTTTCATCTCTTTACTTATTATCTCATTTCTATTAATTTTCTTTTGTATTTTCATTTTTAATGTTCAATATTTTGTCAAGGTGTAATATAATAACACATTTCATTATGGATGATTAACATGAATTATCCAAATTTATATTGATTTATAAATAAATAAATAAGAATATTGTTTAGTTGGTATTTGTTAATTTGATTAACGAGTTGTTAGTTTAGGCTTCAATCCCGGTCTCACACTTGTAAATAAATTCTTAAACTTATAAGTTAATTTTAAAATAATAAAAAAATTGAGTGGATTTTTTTTTATTGTGACATCTCGAGTTCAAATTTAAATGAAGTTGTTCAATTTTTATTATACTATAAAAGTTGTAACCTAAAATGTTTGTGAGTTTTATCTAAAATTTTTCAAACAACTCAATTTGAATCAATATAGATTAAAACTAAATTATTATATTTTTTAGTCACTTAGTATAATTAATTCAATTATGTTATTTAAAATGTTTTAAAATCAATTCTATTTTTGTTGAAAACTTTGAAAACTCTTATACGTAATTTTTTAAAAACCGATAGTGTATTCAACCCCCATTTTCTAGACTCTTATATGTCACCGTATTCACAAAAACAAGTCAATTATGGTATTGAATAAAATGGTTTTAATGAATATAGGTCTAAGAAAGCAAGTCCATTGATATTGGGAACTAAGGAGCTCCCATCCAAGATTAACCATTGTTACTTTATTGATGTCTCTAAGGGACCTAATGTCCAAACTTTCTTCAAGAGTATGAGTACTAACCTTATGCAAAGCCAAAATGACAATTTTCTTGCTATTAATATCACATGCCCATATGAAAATTTTCATCCATTTGTAAAAGGTAAATCAACATTCTGTGAATGACACTTTTGAAAAATTTAAATTTTTTAACAAGAGAAAGAAGAAAAGTCTTCAAAGAGTTCAATTTAGATTTGATGTTCTCAACAATAGATTGAATATAGTTAACTTTATGTCTGTCTTTTAAAATGGGAATCCCAAGATAATGAAAAAGGTAAACCCCAACCTTGAATCCAAACATATCAGCAAGTCTGTTTAATCTATTATGGTTGATGGATCCTCCAAAGAAAACAAGTTTAGCAAGATTAATAAGTTTTCTTGAGATTACACCAGATATAGTTGATGAACAAGTTAAAGCGACTTCTTACATTAAGGTTATTATCCTTGCAAACTATAATGACATCATCTACATATAACACATGCAAAGATATTTGGCTATCTCAAGTGCTGTTAATTAGAGTTAACTTCCCATAATTGACCAATTTTGTAATGAATCTACTAAACACATCTTCAATAAGACAAAATAAGATAGAGGATAATGGATCACTTTGACTAACACCCCTTTTGGAAAGGAAAAAACGCGCATTCTTATCATTAACACAAATAGAGATCATGGAAGATTGAAGAATAGTATGAATCCAAGAACAGAAAGGTAGTTATTTTAACATTAACATGGACATCACCAATGAAATTTTTGTTCCATCCTCTAAAAATGTTTTTTAGTTTCTTTAATTTTTTAGAAAGAATAGGCATAAAATAACAATAATATTTATTAAGAAATATGATTGGACCTAACTCATTTTTAAGCACATGTTCAGGTCATATGTTGTCTGATATGAGACTCTTAATACACCCCCTCACGCCCAAGACTGGACATCTGGAGCATTGAAATAAATGGTGGGTGCCCGATAACGGAAATATGATAACAAGTGACCCACTGGATATTAAACCAGACTCTGATATCATGTAAAGAAATGTGATTGGACCTAACTCAACCCTATAAAACTGGCTTATAGGACGAGGATTACCCCATTTATAAGCACATGTTCAGGTCATATATTGTCTGATTAAGACACTTAACAATATTGACTATTCCAACTATCTTGTTGACCTTTGCACAATTAGGGTGGACCATATTTTTATAAATCTAAAGGGAGCAACATGCCTGGTATTATTAGGCTTGTAATTAAGTGTAAGACTAAAATGATCAGAGCTACTTCTAGTAAGGGTTCAATAGGAAATGGAAGTCCAATTATCAATTCAATGATTATTACAAATGGCTTTACCAAGTCTTTTTAAATAAAATTGTTACATATTATTTTATTGGACCAAGTGAAGAAAGAATATCTAGTTTCCAAATGAATTAGATGGTTGACATCACTCTTAGCTTGAAAATTATTTGAAGACATTTGAGAGGGAGAATTGTTACCCTCTATATTTATGAGAACCAATACTAATGTTGAAATATCATATAAAACACCATAGAATAGTTACCATGCAAATTTTATTATTTAAGTTATTCCATAGCTCTCTTATCTTAATGAAACTAGTAGCCGCACAAATAAAATTAGTTCTATAATATGAATTATTATGAGTGACCTTAAAGGTGGCATGTTGGTCAGAGGTTTGCATGTTAAGATGATCAATAGATCACCTTAGCAACAATACATGATCAATAGATCACCTTAGCAACAATACGATAATCCTAACTTCCTTCAGTAACAAATTTAGATATTAGAGAAGCATGCTCTAGGAATATCAAATTGGGCAATAAACATCTTATCCAACTTTTATGCATATCCTCCATCCTTCAAACCCTTCTTCTAAGCAAGGTTCGATGATTACTTCCATCAAATGCTAGTTTCAAGTGTGCACGCTTGCTTCATAATGCGCCAAAAATTGGACAAAACAAAGCGATGGAGGACATACAAGCCATGATGAGAGGGACGTTTGACAAGCAATAGTAGGAATACAATGAAGTGATGGCAGCGATGAATAAGATCCAGCGATTTCCTGAAGATGATGAGTGATTTAAGCGTTTCACTATAATGCTAGTTTTTGTTTTAGTTTTTATTTCCATTTTATATACTTTATTTTTTCCAATCTAGTAGTAGTTTCTTTTATGTTCTCCCAATATGTAAGCTTAGTTCTTTGAATAAATGAATGAGTTTGTTATTGTTTTTTCTTTCAGTTAATGATGTGCGGACCTTACTAGTGACAATATGAAAAGAAACAATAAAAAACAGAAAAAAATAAAAAGCATAAAAAGTTTATCATTACCAAAGTTTTAGATCCAAAGAGATAGCTAAAGAAGAAAAGGGAATCCATCTCAATTGTACTCAATTTGATTAAAATTATATGGATTGGTTTAGATTAGATTTTAATTTTTTTTTGTAATAAAGCCCAAAGCAAACCAAATCGAGAAATAACAAATTGATTTGAGTTGGATTGATCGGATAAATTAAAAAATGTAAAAATATTTGAAATAAATAACTCATTTTATGAATTAATTTTTTATAATAATATAAAAAATATAGTATTGATAGTGTCCAATTATTAATACTAGACTAGTAATGTTTCCTTAATAAATTCAAAAATATATAACAAGAAAAACATCTAAAGTAAAGACTTTTGAATTTATAATTAATCACTTGATTTAATATGATAATAAACTAGTGTCTTACCCGTGCGTTCGCACAGGTATCCGTCATTTTCGCAAGATTAAGTTTTGGGTAAAATTAATAAAGTTATAAAAATAGTAATATTTTATTTGACAAATTATAATGAAGGAAAAATTTTAAAATCGCAAATTCACAAATTATAATGAAGAAATATTCAATCAAATTATATAATTCAATTAGTGATAATTATTTAATATAATTGATTAAACTACAAACTATTAGCCCAATCTCAAACTATCAGCTAAGGAGAATCGACTATTTTTGGCTAGCTAAGTAGAAAATTAATTATTTTGGCTCAATTATAACTACAAACTATCAGCCCAATCTCAAACTATCAGCTCTCTCTTATAGGCCAATGAGAAACCACTACAAACTCCATTTATAATAATGATTAATTCAAAATACATAATTAATAGAAAAATACATTGACCAGTTACTTCATGTTCCCGTTAATATTCATTATTTTGATATGTAACTTCGTATTCCCGTTAATATTTCAAATTTCTTCCCGTTAATTTTCAATATTTTGATTAGTAACTTAATGTTCTTGTTAATATTCATTATTTTGATCAGTAACTCCTTGTTCCCGTTAATATTCATTATTTTGATCAATAAGTTCGTGTTCCCGTTAATATTCCAAATTCGTTTCCATTAATATTCAAAAAATTTATTAGTAACATAATGTTTCTGTTAATATTCAAAAATTTATCAGAAACTTCGTGTTCCTGTTAATATTCAACATTTTGTCAATAACTCTGTGTTCCCGTCAACATTTATTATTTTGATCAGTAACTTCGTGTTCCCGTTAATATTCAAAATTTGTTCCCGTTAATTTTTAAAATTTGGATAAGTAACTTAATGTTTCCGATAATATTCAAAATTTTGATCATTAACTTTGTGCTCCGATTAATATTTAATATTTTAATCAATAACTCCGTGCTCCCGTTAATATTCAATATTTTGATCAGTAACTCCGTGTTCCCAGTAATATTCATTATTTTTATCAATAAACTTCATTTTCCGTTAATATTCAATATTTTGATCAGTAACTTCATGTTCTCCTTAATATTTAATATTTTGATCAGTAACTTCGTGTTCTCGTTGATATTCAATATTTTGTTCAGTAACTTCACGTTCCCGTTAAAATTCAATATTTTGATCAATAACTTCATGTTCCCGCTAATATTCATTATTTTGATCACTAACTTCGTGTTTCCGTTAATATTCCAAATTTGTTCCTGTTAATATTCAATAGTTTGATTAATAACGCCATGTTTCTGTTATTATTCAATATTTTTAGCAGTAACTCCATGTTCTCGTTAATAATATATACTTTGCTCTGTAATTTAATACTCACGTTAATATTCAATATTTTAATTACTAATTTCATGTTCTCGTTAATATTCAATATTTTGATTAATAACTTCATGTTCCCGTTAATATTCAATATAGTTTGATCAATAACTTTTTTTCTCGTTAATATTCAATAGTTTGATCAATAACTTCGTGTTCTCGTTAATATTCAATATTTTGATCAGTACCATTATGCTCTCGTTAACATGCCATTTTTTTATCAGTAGCTTCATGTTTCCGTTAATATTCAATACATTTAATATTTTGATCAGTAATTTAATATTGCCTTTAATATTCAATATTTTGATTAGTAACTTCATGTACCCATTAATATTAAAAAAAAACTATTAATATTCAATATTTTTATTAATAACTACATGTTCCCGTTAATATTCAATTCTTTTATCAGTAACTTCATGTTTCTATTAATATTCAATATTTTGATGATATTTTTAAAACAAAAATAAATTAATTTTAACATTGTTTAAAAATATTTAATGATAATTAAAATATTTTATAATAACAAAAATCTTAAATTGACAAATTATAATGAAGAAATATTCTATCAAATTATATAATACAATTAATAATAAATATTTAATATAATTGATTAAACTCAATTTCCAAATCAAATATATTATTCCATATATAAAAATATTTGAATCAATAGTTAATTATTCCTATATATAAATATTTTTGTTTTGGAATTATTTATAAAACTATTTAAATCAATTGTAAACTTATTCTCGTTATTATTCAACATTTAATTAAATGTGTTAATATCAGTACCATATGCGCGTACCATAATTACCCGTGTGTATCCATAATATATTATTTTGTATTTGGATAGAATTGACCCCATTAAAGTTTTAATAGTAATATTTCAATTATATTATATTATATATAGATAAATATATATTGATTATTGATGAACTTGTCCAGTTAAAATTTTAAAATTTATAAATGACAAACAAATTGTATGATTAATAAAAAATATCATACAATTTTGATATTATTTATTCATATATTACTTATGTTTCATTCTATTACTATGTATTTATACATTACTTATGTTTCATTCTATTACTATTTATTCATACATAACTTATGTTTTATTCGATTACTTATAGTTATTAACACCCATAGTTATTCATACAGTACTTATGTTTCATTCGATTACTTATGCTTATTAACACCCATAGTTATTTGTAAATATGCTTTTAAAAAAATAGTCAATAGATCTAATATATTTATTTTATTTAATAATCTCTAAAAAATTTCATTAATATATATATATATATATATATATATATATATATATATATATATATATATATATATATATATATATATATATAAATTTCAGATTTTATATTTTAAATAATTTAGTAGTATTAGTAAGAAATCTTATTAAAGTGAAAATAGAAAATAATAGTTAGTTTTTCTATACAGAGAATGACGGTGGCACATGTTGTATTTTAAATATTTTGAAAATATACTTTATTTTTATAATAATAATTATGCATTTTTTATCAAAAAAATCCATACATAATATAAAAGCAATGATATGCCTAAAACACTTTATTAAAATATGTATCTAATAATATTTATCCTTTTGTTAAATGATAACATATGAAATTTGGTTTCAAAATTATGTTAATAAATTCATTATTTTGGAAAGTTTCTATTAAATAATTTTGAAGGAAATCAAGTGAGATAAATTATTTTTATTAATTTTTAATAATAATTTGATTCACTCAATTTTTGGTGACACAACATCAATATAATTGGAGTACTAAATATATTTGTACGTATTTATTTTATACCAATTAAGATATTGGTAAGTAATTGATATGATTTTAATGTATTGATTCTATATCAATTAAATTATTCCCAACATAGTGATTTTAACGTATGGTCGTTAAAAAGGCTTTTATATGTTACAAAATTAGATAATTTTAGGTAAATCATACAAAAGTATAATATTTTCTCAAAATTATAATTTTTTTTAGGTAAATCATACAATATTGTAAACACAGTATAATTTTGTAAGATATAAAAGTATAATATTTCCTCAAATCTAATAATTTAAAAATACATATCGTAAGTACTAAAAGAATAAGAAATCAAAAGTGCCAATCACATGCATTAAATCATAAATTAAAAGTTGGAATCAATCAATCAGTTATTACTAAAGGTAATTATGAATTATGATATTTAACTTTTTTATAGGTAAATGATTTATGTATTTTCATTCTAAACTCTTTATTTACCTAAAAAAATGTACCATTTTTTTTTATTATTTGACTCTATTTTCTTATACATTTCAAAATTATGTATATATTTTTAATTTCTAATATTTTATTATATTCTATCTTTATTTCTTTTTGTTTTGTTCGACCTTACAATAAATAAATATCAATAATCTTTTATAAAACTAACTTTATAAATTATATATATATATATATATATATATATATATATATATATATATATATATATTGATAAACTTAATTTTTTAATTTGACCTAACTAAAATTTTCTTTAGTTCTATGAATTAATATACAATATTATGTTATTTATATATTATAATATCTATAATTTCTATAATTACTAAGATTTAATATAAATATCACTCAAATATAAAATCAATTAATATTTAAAATTTGCAATAATATACCAATTATTTCCATATCAAGAAAATAGGTGTGGTGCTTCATTATTTCAACAAACCATTCTTTAAAATCACGTTCAAATCGACCATAATGCTTGAACTATTATGGATAAGAAGTTAAAAATTGCAATCACATTAAATCAAAAATCAAAATAATAAATCAAAAGTTACAATCAATTAAAGATGATTATGATATTTAATTTTTTTTATAGGTAAATGATTGATGTCTTTTCATTTCAAAACTCTTTATTTACCTAAAAAAAATATATTGTTTTTTTCTTTATTCTTTGATTATATTTTCTTATACATTTCAAAATTATGTAATACATTTTTAATTTGTAATATTTTATTATATTATATCTTTATTTTTGTTTTGTTCGACCTTACAATAAATAAATATCAATAATATTTTATAAAACTAAATTTATATATATTGAGAAACTTAATTTTTTAATTTGACCTAACTAAAATATTCTTTAGTTCTATGAATTAATATAAAATATTATCTTATTTACATATTATAATATCTACAATTTCGATAATTACTAAGATTTAATATAAATATCACTCAAACATAAAATCAATCAATCAATCTATGAGATTTATTTGTTAACATTTGCACTTAAAATATAAAAAATTAAAGTTCATTCTATGAATTAATATAAAATATCATGTTATTTACATATTATAATATCTACAATTTCGACAAAACTTGCGCACGCATAACCAAGTAATTTCAAGCAGATTCTCCATTCTATATTGACCCCAGCCAACTTGAATTCTACTTCTATTGCTCAAACTTTCAGGGCAGTCAAAGAAGAATATTTATTTCAAACGAATCGTATAGACAATGTTTACTTCTGTCTGCACCAGAAAAAATCCAAAACACATGGATTAGGACAATATTTAAATTGTTACTAAAAGAATAGAAAATAGGGATTGGAAACAACCCATGTAAAAAACGAACCATATACTATGGAGTGACGCCAATTGGTACTTCAGAATTATACCCTATAAATTCAACCTGCAAACAACATGAAAGATATTTTCTATCAAGAAAAGAAAGGAACAAATGTTAAATACCGGTCTGTACATGAATAGTCGTGGGAATGGCTGAAATTGAAAAAATAGTATAAATTAGGTTTGATGAACATGATAGAGAATGTGAAAGTATGATCGGTTATATATAGTAATGATAAAACCGTTTTGGAATGTGGAATGTGGAGACAGAAGCTGATGTGGACAGTCCCAATGATCAAGAAAAAGGAGACTTGATTTTTCTTATATGATAGATGTGTTTCATAGCTCTATACTCAACTAACACAACACATTAATAATTTTTTAATAAAAAATTAAAATAACATAATTAGTCTATATATGACATTTCATTTTTTTCTTTTTGAATTCAATGCTCAGTAGTAGTAACTTTCATAATAATTAATTATGGTTGATTTAAATAAACGGTAAAAAATTAAAAATTTAATGTCCGAACCAATTGACATTAAATTTATTGATTTTATTCAGTTATTATTCGAATTAAAAAAATAATCAACCCAAAGACTATAATTTAGTTTCTTTAATTCAGATTTATCCGAACACAACCGCTAATGCACTTTACTAAATGTAGTGAGCTAGATTTCTAACCAAAATTAATGATCAGAAAAGTTGATAAATACTCCCACTAATAATATGGAACCTAAAAGTAAATGAATTTTGACCAAAATATTAAAATACTGCACAATTTTTACGAATACTAGGATGAAAGAAGAAGTGAAGGGACACAAGGTTCTGTTTGAGATTTGCTGTACTTTAGCTTCGGCCATGATTTTGCCTCTATGAGCTGTATGTACTCAATCCTATTTACTTACTGTTCTCCCCTCAATATCCAATCATCTTTTCTCAACACTCCTCTTTACTTCCACACCCACCCACTTTTTTACCAACAAAAAGTGCCTAACAATAACTACTTCTAAATAATTTATTTCGTTTTTGACTTCTCAATCATTCAGTTACATCTTTTTTTGTTCTCTTCTTTGTTACTGTTGCTGATCCATGTTTGTTAGGATTGAGTTGCTCTATCCATAGCTGAACCTAACTAACACTAAATTGAAGAATACCGTTTTGTTAACTCTTATTCTTATTCTTTTTCCAGCTTAGTTAAAGGTTTTATTCCTATGCAAAGCTGAAATGAAGATTGTTGATATTCTGCAAATTGATTATTGTTATGCACATTCTAGAAGTGGTTGATGTATGTGGAAATGAAACTAGTGTCTATTCTATTGTTATTGTTGGCTACCGTTTATTCTTTTGCACTTCCTCAGCTTGATTTACAAGGTACTGTTTTCTGTTACCAGCAATTTTCATTTCCTTCAATTTCCCTCAACATGTTGATTGTGTTGCACATCTTTATAAATGGATTATTTCTAGGTTTTAGTTCATGTCTTTGTAATTTTGTCAAAGTTGCAAGTGTCTTTTGAATCTCGGACTAATGTTTTATGAACTTTATGTTCATTTCAGAAGATGCGCTATATGCATTGAAGTTATCTCTGAATGCTTCACCCAGCCAGCTTACAAACTGGAACAAAAATCAAGTAAACCCTTGTACTTGGTCCGGTGTTTACTGCGACCAGAATACCAATGTTGTTCAAGTGTAAGGGTTTTTCTTGATCCGGAGAACATGTTTACCTTATTGATGGTCGATGATTTTATTCATTTCATTGCAGTTCACTAGCTTTTATGGGATTGACTGGAACCTTGACACCGAGAATAGGAGCTCTAAAAAGTCTTACAACTCTGTACGTTTATAGTGTTTAAATCTTGGTGTATTGGATTATAGTGTTTTAATGATGTGAATTCGTAACACAGTTCTTTACAAGGGAATCGCATCACTGGTGAGATACCAAAAGAATTTGGAAATCTTACCAGCTTAGTGAGATTGGATCTGGAAAACAACATGTTAACCGGTGAAATACCGTCTTCCCTTGGTAATCTTAAAAGGCTTCAATTCTTGTAAGTACATGATGAGTCCTTGCAAGTTGCATCTTACTATCCTTGTGAAATGTATAAAAATGTCTAATTTTGGTCTTGCAACTAGGACATTGAGTCAGAACAATCTCAAAGGGACTATTCCTGAATCACTTAGCAGTGTCCCAAACTTGATCAATCTGTAAGTGGACTACTCTTCGCGCCTTTTGTTTTTCTACTTCTTAGTACATTTCACTGTCATTTTACCATCTGATGGATTGTCCAAACTTTTCTTCTGTAGTCTGTTAGATTCAAATGATCTTAGAGGACAGATTCCAGAGCAGTTATTCAATGTTCCTAAGTACAAGTATGTAGGGTAAATTAGTTTTAAATTGATTATTTATTTAAAGCTGGGTTAATGACTTTCTATCCTGACCCGAATATACATAAAGTCATAATCATATACAACAGTTACTGTTACCAACCTAATCAAATAGTAGTCTACGATTCTAATGGTCATTGATAACATTAGAACTTAAGGTTCATGTGATTTTTTTCGTTTTCATAATTTAGATTGCATATGTTCCAGTTCAATTTGTTTCACTATGTTTCTTATCACAGTTTCACTGGAAATAAGTTGAATTGTGGCGTGGGTTATCAGCACCTTTGCATATCTGATAGTGCAAATGAAGGTTACATTTCTTTCCCTACCCCCCACCTCTCCACAAGCAACAAGCAACAGGCAGAAAATTAATTTTCCTTTACTTGGCAGGTTCTTCACACAAATCAAAAATAGGCCTCATAGTTGGAACAGTTATAGGTTTAATTCTTCTTCTTTTTCTTGGTAGCGTTTTGTTTTTCTGGTGCAAAGGGTACAAGCGTGAAGTTTTTGAAGATGTTCCAGGTGTGTGATCCATTCTCAATCTGTACAAAGTTTCTATTGACTTTTAATAGTAGCAATTTAAATTCCTAATCTGTTAATGCTGCTCGTGCCTTCTATTTCAAGCTGATCAAATACTGTAAACTCATGAATCATTATGATACAAGACATTATTGACCAAATTTTAGATTGATTCATATGAATGGTGTATTTTTAAGCTCGCTGCGCAAACAATTTATTGGAAATGAATTATTTTTCTTGAGAAAATCCTCATATTCACCGTCATGGTCAAGAACATCAGGTTGTAGTACTTTGTTTCCTTTTTAGGGTGTGGGTTAATTAGGTGGGTTCTCCATAGTGGACCAATGCTTAACAATCATTTGGAACTCTATGATGATCATCAACACCTTTTTAAAGTAGAAGCTCATAGTTCTATATGCCGATATAACCGAGTTTTACGCATACATGTAATTATATTTCACTATCTTGCTACAGTGCAAACATATTTTTAGTAGTATTATTTTTTGACAACAAGATGGTGAAATATGATTGGACGTTTGTAGAGAACTTATTTACAATGTATGTATAGTATAGAACTCTTAAAACAATATGGTAATATTTATTTTATAAAACGAGTATTTAGAATAAAAGAGTACACCCGCACCAGGGCAAGAATAAGGTATCCTCAAGAATTAAAAAAGATTGAAACAACAGAAAAGGAAATTAAGGAAGCATGTAATGCATAAAAACATTATTAAAATTATGATTGCAGTGAACTATCTATCTGTTAAAATTTTTTTTTGAACTTCTCTTGTATATGAATCTACTTATTTCTGGTCTCGTTAGGTGAAGTTGATCGGCGAATCACATTAGGTCAAATAAAAAAGTTTTCCTGGAGAGAACTACAGATAGCTACAGACAACTTCAACGAGAAAAATGTATTAGGACAGGGAGGCTTTGGAAAGGTTTACAAAGGTGATTTAGCAGATGGGACAAAAATTGCAGTAAAACGGCTAACTGATTATGAAAGTCCCGGGGGTGATCAAGCTTTCCAGCGGGAGGTTGAGATGATAAGCGTAGCTGTCCATAGGAACCTTTTACGCCTCATTGGATTTTGTTCTACTCCAACTGAACGCCTCTTAGTTTATCCTTTCATGGAAAACTTAAGTGTTGCTTCTCGACTACGAGGTATTTAGTTATAATGTATACAAGCATAGTGGTCTGTATATTTTCTTTATAATTACTTGTAAAATTTTGGCATATTTTCCAGTGATGTTTGACCATGTTGAATACTGATTCAGAGCTCAAACCTGGGGAATCCGTTTTGAATTGGGCTACAAGAAAAGGAGTGGCTCTTGGAACGGCCCGAGGCCTTGAATATCTTCATGAACAATGTGATCCTAAAATTATTCATAGAGATGTAAAGGCAGCAAACATATTATTAGATGGAGATTTTGAAGCAGTTGTCGGGGACTTTGGTTTGGCAAAACTGGTTGATGTTCAAAGGACTAACGTGACAACTCAAATTCGTGGGACAATGGGCCATATAGCTCCTGAATACTTGTCTACAGGAAAGTCTTCAGAAAAGACAGATGTTTTTAGTTACGGGGTTATGCTTTTGGAGCTTGTAACAGGTCAACGTGCGATTGACTTTTCACGTTTGGAAGATGAAGATGATGTGTTATTGCTTGACCATGTGAGAACCTCATTTTAGTCCTTGTTTGTCCTCTTTGCGCCTTTGTGGTTGTTTCTTATTTGTACGAATAATTATATGCTTCTATTTTTCTATATATGTGTTTTATTTAGGTGAAGAAGCTACAGCGGGAGAAAAAACTAGATGCTATTGTTGACAGCAACCTTAAAAAAGAGTACAACATAGAAGAGGTTGAAATGATAGTACAGGTTGCATTACTGTGCGCACAAGCTATGCCAGAGGAACGTCCGGCAATGTCAGAGGTAGTAAGAATGTTGGAGGGAGAAGGGCTGACTGAAAGGTGGGAAGAATGGCAGCATGTGGAGGTTACTCGGAGGCAAGACACAGAGAGACTGCAAAGAAGATTTGCATGGGGAGAAGATTCGATTCATAACCAAGAGGCCATCGAGTTGTCGGGTGGAAGATGAGAGTGAACCATAAATTTCTATCAACATTTTTTATGTTGTCAACAAATATCTCATTTCAACCAAAATTGCAACTGTAGCAATATATTTGTAGCAATAGTATAGAAAGAAAAAACGTTTATGCAACTAGAAATGAAACAATTCACGGATGTTGCATTGGCACATTACGTTGTTACTTAGCTCAGCAAGTACGTCGTAACTGTATATATGCATGCAAGAAACATGTTCAAAATACCCGTGATCATTGATTATGAGGTTGTGTTTGAAGTTTGAAGATTGAGTCGTAATTTAAAATGTGATCATTTTCGAAATAGCATGAGGCACTAGCACGGGAATGTCATTTCACAAAAACAAATATCAGACAAGTCATTCAAATACAATTATGAACATAAATCAATGGCAATCTAATCCAAATATGATTTTCTTTTTTTGCTCAATAGGTAAATTAAGAAGCATGCACTGTACGGGTGAGGAGTGACTTGGTGAGGGTACTGGTAATAAGAAAACTAAGATTTTTTTTAATAAAATGCATAATTAGAGAACTAAATTGTCCATTCAAAACAAAACATAAAAAATAAGCTGAAATATTTAATATATGAGAAAATCACAATGTTTTTTAAAAATAAAATAATGTGAAAAAATAAATATACTGTAAATATGATACTTGTACTTTCTATGGCCCGTCCAGATAAGTATCTAGTGCATATGCTTCAACATTTTAAAAATACCCCTACTTCAAAGTTAAGGAATGAACTAAAATTTGAGAAAGTTTTAGAACCATAACATTTCAATAGTTCATTCTCCACGCATCATTACTCATCGTCCAAGCTAGGCATTCAAAGATACAAAAGTGATTTAAAATCAAATGGCATTAGCGGTGCTGATTCGCCACAGTGAAAAATCAATAATACCTTTAAAATTTAGAATTTAATTTTCGGACGCACTTAAAATACAATCACAATATAGTCTTAGATCCAAGCCAAAATATAGCTAAATAATCAGGAGGTTAATCTCCATTATTTACGAAGGATAATCTCTGTATGCTTACAAGGGTTAAGTTCCGTCCAATTTGATTAATATAATCGCACGCCATACCTTCCCTCTCCCTTCTTCATTTCAAAAACTTGATAAGAATGCACAACAAAATTCATGAAGAAACTCCATTTCCATTATTTTTTAAAACTTTGTCACATCTTTTACTGTATTACACTCAATCCTATGACATCGCTTAATCTCTACTTCATTCAATTCAATCGGAAATCGTCCACTTCTCACATTTGATAAGTTTCTCATTTTCTTTGTTTTTTAATTTTGTGATACCTTAGGTTGTAATTTAAAGCATAATAGGTTGTTTATGGTACATTAGATTATAGTTAACTGTATAATTAGGTTGTTTTGTGAGACATGCATTTAGATTTTTTTTAAGTTTGAAGTTTATAGCTTAGGGCATGCTACCCCAGAAGTTCAACATGTTGATGTCGTTCCTGATGTTTTTCAAGAGACCCCTCAGATGCTTCACTACTTTATATATATGCAGGCCATGATGCCAGGCATGTGTGGGATGAAGAGGTAAAATAAATTTATATTTATTCTCTTAAACATATGTGTTATAAGATTTGAACTTTATGACGATTATATATTCTCTTACAACACCTTGAGACATTAAAATGTATCAACCACAATAGAAAGATTGCAAAGCTGCCGCAACCTAATGAACCACGTTTTCAGGATGCCATGCAACTATCTTTGCTGCAAGATTTACGCAAATATGGGCATACTTTTATTAACCATGGTTTGTTGTCTTCTTTCATGGAGACATCACACTCAGAGACGTCATCGTTTCATCTTTCAATCGGTGAGATGTCCATCATAATTGATGATGTGTTATCTCTCATACATCTTTCAATTATGGGAAGATTATTAAACTACTTCAAAATCAGTATACCTGATGAGTTAGACATGATGTTACAATATTTGGGAGTTGACCTAAGTGATGCCTCCTAGTATGAGATAAATGACACCAGAGGATGTCATGCCATTTATGGATTTCTGGAAAAGCTGTACAAATACCACTTGGATGTGACAATGGAGGCTGATGGTGATAATGCCAAAGTTGTGCATCATAAAGTATGTGCATTTAGGTCATACCTCATGTATTTGGTTGACGCACCCATATTTGTGAACAAAAGTGCATACTATGTCGATGTCGTCTACTTGAGATACTTCATTGAGTTGGAGAGGATTCATGAGTATAATTGGGCCACTTGTTTAATTGACCTCTACTCCAAGTTAGGTGAAGCTTTTTTATGAAAGAATATAAAAATGACAACAAGCAACACATTATTTACGATAATATATTTGCACCTTTACTGTTGCTATTATTTTATAACACTTGTTTTTTATCGTTACTAATACTTCACCCGAACCATTTTCACGCATGAATCCTCCAACACTTTCCACGTCTCTGATTGAACATATGTGGATGACTACGACGTGGTTTTTCCTCATGTTTAATCCTTCATCCTACTTAGAAGTAATTAGGTGATTGAGCAGTTTCGTGTTTATCACGACCATTTCACGACAAATGATATAACCTTTACAACGTACAATGATTACCGTGAGACACGCCCATTCGATGAGATATCATACTACTCCAGATGGCTTAATTTTAGGCCACGACTGATGTATCCACATCCTTCAAGCAAGTCATGCGCCATTTTGGGCATCTGGAAGGTATTCTTATAGCTCCCACCGTTGCTGCTCCTCCCACAGTCCTCCACAGAGATGTTGATGGAATATTTGTTGAGTACTATGATCATCTGGCCTTAAAGGATGTATGTAGTGAGCCAACTTCTCAACTACGAAGTGTTGTATACAACTATATCCAATAATTTTTTTGAGTATCACATCCTTACATGACACAAATGCAGAGAGAGGGGGGTCTGTTTGAATTAATTCAATAATTAATTTATACAAAGGCATGCTCAAACACAAAGATTAAAACTTAATCATAATTTAAGGCAGAAGTGAAACAAACATGTGAGCATGCATACTCACAACCTTAAGATATACAACATATTGATCTATTAAACAATATAGGACTACCTGGAAGGATTTAAGAAGAAAACTTTCGAGCAGTGACAACACTAATTGTGAAACACAAAAGTTTAGACACAAGTGATTGACAGTTGTTGGATTGTGGATCTTTTTCAACCGGTATTTCAAATGCTTTGAACACTCTTCATATATATATATATATATATATATATATATATATATATATATATATATATATATATATATATATATATATATATATATATATATATATATATATATATATATATATATATATATATATATATATGAAGAGTGTATGTATATATAGGGTTCTCATTATTTCAAAATGGGTCATCCTGACATCCACTTATATTTGAGTCCATATCCAGTTAATTGGTTAATTAATTACTAAATTAAAATTTAATTAACCTTTTTAACTTTATTCGTTCACTTAATCAATTAAGACTATTAATTTGATAAATAACAAATATAATTAATATAAATATAACTGCCGACATAATAACTATTGAAATATTATAATTAACTAATATTTCAATAAGATGTTACAACAAGATTCATCTAAACCAACTCATTAGGATTGGAAGAGCAGTAGGCTAGGGCGGACCATGTCGTTGACGTGTTCCCGATTTGTCAACATATTGTGGCTATTGGGAAAGAATTCACAGAGATCGAAGAGTTTCAGGAAGACACTTTTAGGAGGGCCATTTTAAAGGCCATGATAGGCGAGACACAATATTTGCCTTGCAGTACAGGAGGCAAAAGAAGAACCAAAGGAGTCAGATATACCCAATAGTTGACTTTTTCTTTGTATTTTGATAGTTTGTATTGTGGTTTGTATTTTATGAACAATGTACAATTTTCATTTTAACTTTGGTATTTGGATTGAACTACATAAGTGTATGGTTTAATTGAACAAATTAATTATACATTGTACAAATGACTTAAATATAAGATTTATTAAAATACGTCAAATTTATAACAATTTTACTGCCCATGAGAGAAAATATCTGTCCCGAGGATTAATAGGAAACTTAACTTCCAGATTGTCCACTGAGTTATGAGTTCAAAATGTGTCCCGGGGTTAGTTCTAAGCTTAACCTACAGATACACCCTTCATCAATACAGAGATTGACTTTTATACTATTTTTGGAAAAATGGGGGTGACTAACTTACGAAGTGTTTTGGTGTGTGTATTATGGGCGTCTAGAAGTTTATTCCAAATAAGGATGACAATTTGACCCGTCTCTAGGGGGTACCAGCAAAACTTATCCATAATGGAGAGGGTAAAAAAAATCGCAAAATAGGCACAAACAATTATCCACTAAAATAAGCGGGTACATGCACGAGTACGGACACCTTAATTAGTATCCATCTCGTTCCATACCCGCACTGTATACTTATATATTTTCATTTTTATTATTATATAAACATGTATTTTTTTATCAATATTATTAAATACACCACTATTAAACTTGTACGCATTTTATTATAAGCGTTTGTTTATTTTTTAACTCAACAATAACATCCTTGATATATTTTTTTAATTTTGTTAAAAACTTAAAATGACATGAAAAGTTATAGTTGATCGATAATTTTTTTATTAAAAATGCGTATAAACATATATGAGTACAAGTACTTAGTTATCCATATGACACAAGTATAAATGTTGGTGCCCACGAGGATATGGACTCGGGTATGGAGATTTTTTCAAATTACGGGTATGAGGACGAGTACTATAGTACCCTTCTCATTAACATCCCTAATTTTAAACTACACCAAAAATATTTTCGAATTTTATGAAGGTGACTATTCACCACTAAAGATCCGAAGAACAAATTCCCATTATTTAAGGGATACATAGCTCTCACATGTCCTTATTACGATCAGTTAATTATGATGATCCAATCTAAAATAATAAATTTTTACTATCAGTCAATTATATGGTGATATATAAGGTGTACCACCAATTAAATGGTTCACAGTGAACCATGGTTTTTAGCCATTGGGTCAAAGGTTTCTTTGATATCTTATTGTACATCTATCACAGTAAATAAAACTTACAATTTGACCTTCCACCCTCCAAAGTTATATGTTTTGGCAATTTCTTCAAACACCCATATACATTCTTACAAACCCGTCGTGAAAAACCTAAAATACCCCTATATTTCGGATATGCATATCCGAAGACACCTAAAAGGATGATTTCGGATATGCATCTCTGAAGACACTTTTTTTTTTTATAAAAAAATGTTTTCGGAGATGCATATCCGAAATCACCATTTTTTTCAAAAAAAGGTGTCTTCGGATATGGATATACGAAAATTGTTGCGGTTTTTCACAAAACTCAAATAGCCACCCCTTCTATTCATTCTCTTCAAAAAAAAATTCATTTCAAACCCATTTCTGCCAAGTTGTATTCAAAGAATTGTTACTCTACAACTCCTTCAAAGCATTGATAAAGGGTTCAAAGCTCCATTCAACATCTACTCAAACCTTCAAGAAATTGTAAGTTTCCACAACTTTACACTCTAGCTTATAAATGTTATTAGGGCTGTTAGATATTATAATAATGTTGTAGGTTGAAGTTATTGTAGGTCAACGATAGTGTTTAAATGGTAAAAATTAGATTTTGAATGAGTTAGGGCAAGAAATGGTAGTCTGCAAAAAATGGCGCTTCACATGTATTTTCGGAAGTGCATTTCCGAAATCACCTCTGACCACTTTTGGATATGCACTTCCAAAATGTGCTCTGAACTACTTCTTTTTTTTTATTTGTTTTCAAATCCGTTTCAAACTCTTATCGGTCGTATTTTTTCAAGAAAATGGCAAACAACCAGGCACCAGCCACACGACTTAGACATGGGAGAGAGACATAAACAGCCTCAACTCAGCGCGAGAGAGCCGCACAACAAGGAGTGACTCGGGGACGGGGTCGAGTCTGAGTCCAAGTCCAAATAGATGACGCGCTTGCATTGAGGGGTCGGATGGCTCGGGCGTCTTCCTCTCGCGAGGTTAGTCGGGAGGAGGAGGTACATGAGGAGGAGGCGATGGGACATGAGGATGAGGTACCTGATTTCACCCTAAGCACGAAGAGGATGATGCTCAGGACGCAGAGGAGGCGGGCTACCCAGGAGGGCCTTCAGACACATCTCTTTTGATATACTATCATGACCATGTCGCTCGGCGTATCTGGGAGGGCGAGGTTGTTTTTATTGCACTTTCTAATTTAACCGTTTTAATTACAAGTAGTTGAAATGAATTCAAATGGTTTAACTAACATTGTTTTTTTTTTGTGACAGGAACGAGCGACCTTAAAACCCGTGAACCATTTGCAGAAAATATTTGATCTGTTTAAACCGCGGGCTCAGTGGTTTAATGATGTAGTAGTTGCATCCGAACTTGGCGAGTTAAGCATGACCGGATATAGTACCATAAGCCACGACATGCAGGGGGCTTTTGCCGAATGGTGGCACAAGGAGACGTTTTCTTTCCATTTTCCTGTTGAGGAGTTGACGATCACCCTACACAATGTGGCCTGTCTTCTCCACCTGCCGACCAGAGGGAGGTTATTGGACCATTCTCGGATACAAAGGGTTGAGGTCATAGAGTGGATGGTGGATTATCTGGGTATGGACCCAAATATGGCCGATTATGAGTGCGGAGCGACGAGTGGGGCGCATATCCGGTTCTCCAGCCTGAAAGAGCTTTAGAAGAACCACTTGGTGGAGGCAGCGGAGTCCGGGGCAGAGGGTGATGGGCTTTTTGTTGAGTACCACTAGGCCTGCGCTCTGTGGTGTTGGTTCATGTTCTTGGTAGACACTGCCCTCTTTGTGGACAAAAGTGCAATCTACGTGGACATGACTTATCTCCGGTACTTTATTGATCTGACTAGAGTTCACAAGTGGAACTGGGGGGCCTCCATTCTTGTATACCTATACCAGAAGCTGAGTGAAGCAAGTTTATGGAGGACCCGACAGTTGACTGGCTCTTCCACACTCCTCATGGTACATTTATTTTTAATTATATCACATTTAATATGTTATTTGTTAACGTGCACTAACATATTATCCTATTTGTGTTTCAGAGCTGAATCATCTCATACTTCCACTGCGTTCACGGCTACGATCCTGATCCGTTGTACATTGACGCCATGCCCATGGTTGCACAATACGTCCTCCATAGGGGGAATCAGAAGTTGAGTCCATATCGTGTATACCTCGATCATACTGCTCACAATGACATCTAGTGGACGCCCTTCAGTGATTACGGTGATGTTGTCCCATTCGACCGCATCACATTATATTCTGGATGGTTGGCATGTGGGACCAACACCATGGTCAGATATCTGCCGGAGCGGTGCATGAGACAGTTTGGACGTGTGCAGATGATACCGAGATCTCCTTTTGAGGTTGCTCCCGACACCGTTACCCGCCGAGATCTCATTGTTATATTTTAGGATTGGACGCATCATTTGGTGCCTGAGGAGTATTGGCGTATGGTGGCCACCCAGAGCTGGCACTATGTAGATGGTTATGTGACATAGTTTTAGCTGGTGTCACATCCTATCATAACACCCGATGCTCCTGAGTGCCCACCTAGGCCAGCAAATGTGGAGCTCTTGGAGAACCAACAGGCTGAGGATAACCATGCCACTGATCTCCTGCCGGTATGCTAGCAGATACAAATGATTGGGCAGGAGGCATTGGACAGAGGGATCATGTAGCGGGGTGGTCCAGAGGCGGTTGGCATCATGAAGAGGGTTTTTAGTGAGGCGGCTGGTGCGGCGATGTATAGGAGGCAGAGGAGGTCGCAGGGTGTTAGCATTAGGCATACTTAGTAGTAGTTACCTATTTATGTTTTATTCATGACTTTTTTTTTCTGTGTTGTAATATTTTGGCATTATGCACTCACCCGAACAAGTATTTCTATATTATGATATCAGTATTTTATTCTAGTTTACATATTTTTTATTTTCCGTTACATTTTATTGAATAATAGGAGGTTTTAAAAGAATGATATTATTGTTTTGAAAAAAATGAATCATTCAGAGCATATTTCGGATATGCATATCCGAAACTGGTTCATGGTGTTTTCGAATATGCATATCCAAAATCAGTGAAAATGTGATAAGGGTGCCTTCAGATATGCATATCCGAAGGGTATTTGGGAAATATTAGGGGTGTTTTCCACACTATACGAGTGCATAAAGAAGTTGCCTATATTTTATATGTCCTTTACTGTTTCCTCCCATTTGTTTTTCTCACAAGCTTCATTATCGTAAGTCCATTTCCAACATGTACAAGCTAGCTTAAGAGCATTATCCATCAATGTATGAATTTCTCAGTGGGTCTTCGACATTTTTGAATCCTCAAAGAACCAAAGGAGATGTTGCACTTAATGGTCTCTATCCTCGTGAATCTTTTGATCATCGAATTCGACAAGGAAAATGTTGGTGGTATAGGCTAGCATCTCATTTCCATATTTTTAAGGTGTTGAAGGGAGCGATTTTTCTGATGAAATGGGTATGAATAAAAAAAAAAGGCAGAGATGGTCTTGTGCTTGAACAAGTCAGGCGGCGGAGGAGTGCGATGGCCATCTCATAGTGGTGTGACAGAACATCAACGATTGAGAAGATTTCACAAGGTGAATACAAAAAAAAGTTTTGTGAATTAAGATGTTAATCTTAATTAATAATATCAAAATCCATTATTTTAAAAGAATTTATGATTTCACTAAGGAAAAATTTGTTAGCGCAACAATCAGGGGAGGATCGAGCGAAGATCGTTCTTACTTTGTGGGACTTTCCTTTGAGCAACACACCTTTGTGGGACACACACAATTTGTCCACCTAAAACCTTAAAATGATAGGTAAGTGAGTTTTTCTATTTATAAATATTTAAGTCACCACACTCCTATCTAATGTGAGATTATTTCTCCCACACTACTCACACTTGCTATATTCTCAACAAAATTAACTAGAAAAATTTTGTTTAAGTTCTCAAAAAGGAAAATTAACAAGAATAAATGTGTTTCCCTATTAAGTTCTTTCTAAAATTGTGACTTCAATTTCTTTCATCAATTAGATTGCAGGAGGTGGGAAAATGAGGTGAGTAAGAGAGATAAATGTTTTCAAAAGAAAAATGTATTGTAGAGAGATTATTATAAGATCCAATAAAACTATTAATCCGACGACTCTCATTTGTGGTTCATGGTGAGGAATTTGTTGGAGCCCTCACCTCACCTTAGAGAAGCCACCCAATTATATAACAATTTTTATAATTAATTTTTTTAAAATAAATATAAAAATCAAAATTCATTAAAATTTAGAATTGAATCTATGATCATGAGAAGTATGAAAACTTCACTTATACGAATAACTGATTAAAGAAACATTTATAATTAGTTTGATATATTATATATTTATCATAAAATTTAATCTAAGTCTTTCTTAACTCAATATATTTTG
This sequence comes from Vicia villosa, assembly GCF_029867415.1. NCBI lineage: Eukaryota > Viridiplantae > Streptophyta > Magnoliopsida > Fabales > Fabaceae > Vicia > Vicia villosa. Next base: position 53,921,526 of record NC_081182.1, on the reverse strand, counting down.
AGGCCTAAAACTTTGGTTTCTTTATGTTTGGCATAACACAGATCTAAAGGTTCAAAAAGCATTAACAAATAAATTACATTTATCTTAGTAGTCAGAATTTAATTAATTACATAATGAATAAGAATATGAAGTGAGTAATAGAATGAAAAAAAGAAATTATTACATGGACGATGATATCCAGAAAGAACAAATAAAATTACAACAAAAATGAAGAACAAATATCTCGCTTAATTCCCTCTCATATGATTGTGACGATGATTATTCATGATATGAAGAATCTCAGAAACTCTACGATTAGCATTTCTTTTATTGTTCGATGCAACAGCCGTAGCCCATTCCCGCATCTTCAATTTCACCCACTCATCATCATCATCATCCCTGCCAATTACCCCATGACTATTCAAACTAACCTCATCACTCTCACGTTTACCCTTTGGTGACTCTGTTATTATCTGTTTAAACCTATGTTCCAATTCCCTGTAATCAACACCAGCCATTGCAAGTGCTTCAACTGACATATTTCTATACAACACACAGAAATAAACAAATGAATTGTGTTTGGTACAAAACATTAATGTACGTGCATCGTATGTATATATAGGATTGTGTTATAACGTAAAGTTCATTTTTGGCTGCTAAAAGGTTAGTTAATGCCTTCACGGGCTTTTTGTGAATCTAGAAAGGAAAAAAAATTGAAATTCTTTAGATTAGGCTTTGAAGTTTGATTCAGCTTCAAATCTATGACTGATCGCACACGAGCGTCTATTTCTAGCAACGGTCGTGGATAATAATTGTCTGACTAAAATAGGTAAATGAATCTCATTCACCATACAAATTTGACATATCTTTCACGTATACAATATATAGGTACTTCAATTTGAATTGGTATCTTCAAAGAAAAATATTTATTTTATAAAAAAAAAACATTAAATTTTTTTAAGAAAGGAAAAAGAAGAGAGTGAGCAACATAAAAAAAAAATGTTATTCGCGTCTAATTTTACCTTATCAGAGTGGATCGTCAAGATCTACAACAACTGTGATCTTCTGAAACAGGGGATGCACCTGCAAGGTACTCTGATGCTAAAGTAAGAATACGAGCATGGAGAGCAAGTACAGAGAATAGATGTGAGTGAGTGAATTATGAATACCTGACCCTCTAGTGAAAAATGGTATTTATAGTCCATAGTGCTGGACCAAGATTTCATATTTGGGTTGGAATTATTGGAGGCCCAAGCAATAGAGAACTGTCAGGATCCTACGTTGTAGGGATGAGTCAGCAAATGACTCATATCGTGGGTGAACTGCACGTAGGGTTTAGGAATTAGCATATGGATTTCCTGTGAGTGGGTTGACCACGTGTTCTTCGTGCACTACAAGGAAAAAGCTACCCAGCGTCCATTTTTTGTGTCGTGGTATACATGTGGGAAAATAAAGGGAGTTCCGACGTGTATATAACGTCACTATAATATTTTAATGTATAATAATAACAATCAGATAAACACATGGGGTGTCAGTATAAATATCCTCTTCCTCACACCATTTTTGAAGGTATATTTATTCTAATTGTATTTTATATTTAGTTTATTTATTATTTGTTATTTGTATTGATTATGATTCTAATTATGTTAATTTTTTTATTCAAGATTTTGAAGTATGTTTTGAAGATTGAGGAGATATAAAAATTGAACTAGAAGATTGGAGGAGATTAGAGATTGAGGTATTTCTATAATTTTAAATCTGATATATTAATTAATTTATTGGTAGATTTAAATTAGATTGTTTTTTATGTTATATTTGTGTTAATAGATAAATATTATGTTTTTTCTGTAATATTTGTGATATATTATTTAGATTATTAAATATTATTAGGTTAATTTAATATGTAATATTTGTGATAGTAGATAAATTTTATATTTTTTCTGAAATTTTTGTGATATATTAATTAGATTGAATGTTATTATGTTTATGTAGGAATTTATGGTAAATGATAGATATATATTTGTTGATGTTTTTTAATAAAACAAATTATATTTTTTATTATGTTTTTTATTAAAATAGATTGTGTTTAATAGAGAAATATTTGTTTAGTTTATGGTAAATATACATATTTTTAAGAAAATAGATTATGTTTTTTATTTTTAAATCTATAATATTATTTCTAAAAAATATATATAATTTATTAAAATGAAATATATTTTCAAACATAAAAATTATATATGTAAGTTATTATATAAAATATAATTAAACATACTTTATATATATATATATATATATATATATATATATATATATATATATATATATATATATATATGTAAATTATATAGACAACATTTATAATATACAAATTTTTTTAAAAGTTTAATATTTATTATTTAATGAAAAATAGAGGTTTATTATGTATTGGAAAATAAAATATTTTTTAAAATGGTAAAAAGAAAATTTAATTTGTATATAGTATGTTATGATGTTAAAAAATGGTAAAAATAATATAATTATATATTAATATGTATTGGAAAATACAATATTTTTAGAATGGTAAAACAAAAATTTATTAAATATGTGTATATGTTAAAAAGGTAAAAAGAAAATTTAATATGTATATTGTAAGTTCTTATTATATTAGGTTATAAAGACAATTTATATTATATATATTTTACTTCTAAAAACATAATGTTTATACTTTTATATTAAAAACATGATTTATACATTCTATTTTTATTTTTATTTATATGTAAGTTATTAAAAACATGATTTATACATTCTATTTTTATTTTTATTTATATGTAAGTTATTAAAAACATGATTTATACATTCTATTTTTTTTAAAAGAATAAAGTTTATATATTATGTGAGAATATGCTTGTTATATTTTATAGATTTTGTATAATAGCTAATGTATGTGAGAATATGTTATATATTATGTGAGAATGTGTTAGATAAAAAAGTTATATATATATATATATATATATATATATATATATATATATATATATATATATATATATATATATATATATATATATATATATATATATATATATATATATATATATATATATATATATATATATATAGTTTACATAAATGTTATATATTAATTAGTGTAATGATTGTACAAATATGCAGTATGGAATATTATCTGTACTATCGTAGTTGGATGTACGATAGATTGGAACCAGGAAGACGTGCACTTAAACCAAATTTCGTAGAAGGAGTTGATGGGTTTATCAAGTGGGCATTTGTTCAGGAATGTTGTCGAAGTGAAGGGGGAGTTAGGTGTCCTTGTCTTAAATGTGAATGTAGACGTATAATTAGTGATCCAGAGGAAGTAACACGTCATTTGCATAGAAGGGGTTTTATTAAAAATTATTGGGTGTGGACGTCTAACGGTGAAAATTTGCCGATGAACGTGCCAGAGACTAGTAATACTCATGCTTCAAGCAGTTGACCGACTATGGAATATGGGGAAAACTTTAATATGATCGGTGAGATGGTTGAGGATGCTTTTGGTGTGAACGTGGCCTATGATCAACCTGAAGATTTTGATGGAGAAGAGTTGCCAAATGAGGAAGCGCAAAGATTTTATCAGTTGTTGAATGAGATGAATATACCGTTGTTTGAGGGGTCGTCAGATTCAAAATTATCGATGTGTGTGAGATTATTGGCTGCTAAGGCAAATTGGAATGTTCCAGATCAGTGTTTGGAATTCTTCGCAAAAATGATGTTGGACTCAACTCCTATGAAAGACAACTTACCTACAACATTTAAAGATGCAAAGAAGTTGGTGTCGAAGTTGGGTTTAAATGTAAGAAAAATTGATTGTTGCACTAATGGTTGCATGTTGTTTTATGACACTGAGTTTGGTACTAATGATGGAATGTTGGAGGAATGTAAGTTTTGTGAGAGTCCAAGATATCAAATTCAAAGTAAAGATGTTGACCGTAAGCAAATACGTGTCGCAGTGAAGTCCATGTTTTATCTTCCGATCATACCAAGGTTAAAAAGAATGTTTGCTTCAATGCATAGTGCAAGTCAGATGACATGGCATCATACAAACAAAACAAGTCCGGGCACTATGCGACATCCATCTGATGGCGAGGCTTGGAAGCACTTTGATCGAATACATCCTGATTTTGCCGCTGAACCTAGAAATGTCAGGCTTGGATTATGCTCTGATGGATTTACTCCATATGTCCAAGGGTCGGGAACCGCATATTCTTGTTGGCCAGTTATTGTAACCCCTTACATCCTCCCTCCTGAGATGTGCATGACAAAACCGTACATGTTTCTGACATGTATCATTCCAGGACCGTCGAGTCCAAAAGTTGGAATTGATGTGTACTTACAACCTCTAATTGATGATTTGAAAAGGTTGTGGATTGGAGTATGCACCTATGATATATCCCGTAAACAAAACTTTACTTTGCGAGCAACCTTGATGTGGACGATTAACGACTTTCCAGCATATGGCATGTTGTCTGGTTGGGGTACACATGGAAAAATGGGTTGTCCACATTGCATGGGAAGCTCTACGGTGTTTACGTTAGAGAAAGGGGGGAAGAGCTCGTGGTTTAATTGTCATCGCCGATTCCTACCAATAAATCATACCTATAGAAGAAATAAGACTGATTTCAAAAAAGACAAAGTGGTAAAAGATCTTCCTCCGCCTCGACTGTCACCGGGTGCAGTATGGGAACAAGTTTGTCACCACCCAAAATTCACAGATACGGGTAAAGCATGTAGAATTCCAGGATACGGGGTCGAACACAATTGGACAAAAAGAAGTATATTTTGGGACCTCCCGTATTGGAAAGATAATTTGTTACGCCATAATCTGGATGCTATGCACATTGAGAAGAATTTTTTGATAATATATTTAACACAGTGATGGATGTTAAAGACAAAACAAAGCATAATGAGAAGGCGAGACATGACATGCAAAAATGGTGTAATCGAAAAGAGTTGGAGTTGAAGCCTCAACCGAATGGAAAATTATTAAAACCCAAGGCTTGTCACACTCTGACTTCACAAGAAGCTAAAGCAGTTTGTAGATGGTTAAAATAATTGAGAATGCCCGACGGATATTCTTCAAACTTAGCAAGGTGTGTCGACGCTAACACTGGGAAGTTGCATGGCATGAAAAGTCATGATTGCCACATATTTATGGAACAATTGCTGCCAATTGCGTTTGGTTCTCTACCAAAACATGTGCTTAATCCACTGATTGAAATCAGTCAATTTTTTAGAGAAATTTTTGCCTCAACTTTAAGAGTGGATGATATCATTAAGTTGGACCAAAATATTCCAATCATTCACTGTAAGTTGGAACAAATATTTCCTCCTGGATTTTTTGACTCCATGGAACATCTACCTGTGCATCTTGCATACGAAGCTTATCTTGGAGGACCTGTTCATTATAGGTGGATGTATTTATTTGAAAGGTTTATAGGTGATTCTAAGAGATCCGTGAAAAATAAAGCTAGAGTTGAAGGATAGATTGTAGGTGGATGTATCCATTTGAAAGGTTTAAAGGGAATTTAACAACATCTATTTTCAAAGCACCAGTGTACAACCAACATCCAGTGTCATTCATGCACAATTTCCATCTTGGTTCAAGGATAAATTGTCATGCATTGTTACACCGACACCAGAAATACTCCATTTGAGAAATTTGTGTGAAGGCCCTATTCTAAGCGCAAACGAATGGCACACATACTTCGTGAACGGATATAAATTTCACACTGAGACTTGGACTGAAGGGAAAAAAAAACAAAAAATAGTGGTGTATTCGTAAAAGGAGTTACAGATGGGGGTGAAGATGATTTCTATGGCTTTGTTAAACATATCTACGAGTTAGTATACAATTACTTGGACTCGGAGAATAAAGTTGTCTTGTTTTACTGTGAATGGTATGATCCAACTAGAGGCACAAAAATAGACAAGACATATGGTACTGTTGAGATTCAAATGGAGCGAAGGTACAAAGAGTACGACCCTTTCATAATGTCACATCTTGTTAGGCAAGTTTATTATGTTCCTTATCCTTCATTTGTGCCACGTAAGCGAGGGTTGTGTGTTGTTATAAAAACAAAACCAATAGGCCATATTGAAACTGACGATCTAGTGGAAGATCTTGCTTACCAAGTTGATGAAGTTGGACCAATTAATGATGTCATTGCAGTTGAGCAAATTACCAATTTGTCTGATATAACAAATGAGGGGTATGAAGTTGATGCTTTTGTATTGTTGGTTGAAGATAATGTGAATGAAGAGCACGAAGGCGTTGGGTCTGAGGATAGTATCACATCAAATGATGATAATGATATGTATGAAGAGCCTTTAGATTTAGAATAATAAATGTATTTATAAGAGAATGTGTTTTTTGTAATTTTACTTAATGAACCATCTATTGAATGTGTTAATGAAAACATGTTTGAATATATTTGTGTGAATGTATATATTTTATTAATTGTTTATTCTCAATAAAGAGGTAAAATGTCATCCCGATCTGAGAAGGTTAGGGGTCAGAAGACCCGACGCCCAAGAGCAGTAGTATGCCAGTCTCCTCAGACAGCAGTGTGCCCCCCCCCACAGAATCAGTTAGGTTACATGTCCATGGTCAGTACCCAACCTCTTACGTCATTACTCTCCTCTCAGGGGAGGCCTATGTCTGGGTCACCATCTTTTATTCGCCCATCTGTGGACTTTAGTTATCCGTTTCAGCAGACTGCATGACCTAGTTTTTCATCATACCAGCAGACTGGAGGATATAGTTTTCCACCTAACACACAGGTGCCCCCAGGATTCCAGCAAACTGGAGGATCTGCTAGCTTTCCACCTAACACACAGGTGCCCCCAGGATTCCAGCAGACTGGAGGATCCCACACTCCATATCCCACACAGGTGCCCTTATCCTTCCAGCAGACACAGATGCCCCCACGCTTCCAGCAGACTGGGGGATCCCACACCCTGCATCCCACTCATATACCTGCACGTGAGGATGATCATGTGGAGCCGGGTGGGGATGATACTGTGCAGGATGCAGATGATGTTCAGTCTGATGGTGACGATGTTCAGGGGGAGGATGATCCGAGTGAGATTCATATCATTGACGGTAGATATTATATTTGGCCCGCTGGAAATTCGTAAGTATCTTATATATTAAATTTTTATTAAGTTTACATTTCCTTTTTTTAATATAAATTTATATTTAATGCATGCTAATTAACATAATTGTTGTTTAGGTTTGGGCCGAGTCGGACTGCTGCCAGGTGTGTGTACTATGTGATTCAGCAAATGTATAAAGAAGCTTGGACGACTTTTGGAGATGTTACAAATAAAAATGCTTGGTTTAATTGCTTTAAGGTATAATTAATATATTTTTTCGAGTCATTGTTTTTTTAAATTTTTTTTACTATAGTTTTCTAACAGTTTATTTTAATGTATTCAGGAAAAGTGTACGTGGGATCCAATGAGCAAGAAACTTGTTAAAAAAAATTATTTCAGCAGAACATCAAAAAGACTTTCTGACACGTTGCGAAATGTTAGAAAGCGTTGGGAACGTGATGGTAGTCGTCCTGGGTGGTTGGGCCAAGAAGTTCTTGAAAAACTTATTGCATATTGGAATTCAAAGGAATTTAAAGCTAAGTCTGAAAATGCTAAAAAAATGAGGGTATCTGAAAAAGGAGGTCACCTTAATGCAGTTGGAAGTATAAGCACTTACGAACATTCTCGACGCATGGTAATTATTGTCACTTTTTAAAGTTATGTTTTGATTAATTATTTGTTTTTTAATTAAAGTTAATTTTATTTTTTAGGCTAAAAGGTTGGGGAGACAACCACTCATGATCGAGTTGGTTAAAGAAACTAGGACAAAAAAATCGGGTGATTTAGTTGACGAGCGTACTCGAAAAGCTTTGGTAAGTTATTCAATTTTTATTATTATTTTTATATTTAATGGCAATTTTGTGATGTTATTTTCACGTGGCAACTAAAAAGTTTCGGCGTGATTTTCATGTGGCAACTCTGATGTTGTGGCATGTAAATCACGTGGCAACTAATTTTCAATTTATTATTTAATATAATTTAATTTAAGTTATATATACATAATTTTTATTCTATTTTATGTGTAGGAGGATTATCAAACAAAGCTCTTGGATTTTTTGGTCGCTAATCCCAAATATACTCCTAGAGAAGGAGAGCCGCTTTATCCAGATGTTGATTTTTATATTTGGAGTGAAGTCATTGACGGAAAAGGGCCTAATGGATGTTTTTTTGGTGCGGAAAATTTGGCGGGAAGCTTGAGAAGTGGAGATCGAAATTTATTTCAAAGAGTTAGAGATGGGGAAGGATCGTCACGTCCAACACAATTGGCACCGCAAGTAATGGAAACAATAAGACAGTTGGCTCTAACTGAGGCGAGACGCGAGTTAGCGCAACGTGAGGCGGAGCTAAAGGCCCAAATGGATGAACGTGAGGCGGCGCTAAAAGCACAAGTGGAGGGGCAACAACGGCAAATAGAGGCAATGGCGAAGATGCAAGCAGAAATGCAACAACAACAAATAGAGGCAATGGCGAAGATGCAAGCAGAGATGCAACAACAAATGCGGTTATTTATGCAGTCTCAACAAAGTGGTGGTCAACCGTCTAGAGGAAACGTGAGAGCGGCTGACACTGAGCAAGAGAATGATGATGATTTCAACCTTGATAATTATCCCGATCCCGATGATGATTTTTTAGGATGAATTTTATTTTTATTTTAATTTTAAATTGTATGAGATAACAAAATTTTATTTATTATATGTTAGTATTTTGGATATTATATTATAAATATAATATATTTTAGTAGTTTAATATATTTTTGTATTTAGTTATTATTATTATTAATTTAACTAAATAAATATTTTTATTAATATTTATTAATTTTCAACAAATCATATTAATAATAATTTTTTTTATAATAATAAAAATTAGATTTTTTTTTTAAAAACATTTTAATGTTTGTGGCGTGTTTTCCATGTCACTGATTTGTGACATGTAAGACACGTCGCAACTTCCAAAATTAATTACAAAATTAGCGACGTGTTTTACATGTCACAAATCAGTGACATGGAAAACACGCCACAACTTTTCTTCGTGTACTGTGCCATCTGCTTTTTACAGACCTTGTCTGTCCCAGTTGCAGATGGAGGCTTGGTAATTGTGCAAGATTAGCGACGTGAATGCCATGTCACAAAGTTGTGACGTGATAAACACAACACAATAAAGTTTCCACGCACTCCCAGGCGACGTATATGACCATGTCGCTAATTTCACGTTTTGACGTGATTTTCCATGTTGTGTCATGGATTCCACGTCGCTACAGACGTGATTTTTTGTAGTGGTGAAGCACGTGGATTTGACGGTGCAACGGCCGACGCTGAGCGTGTGCGCAATTGGGCCTGGACCACGAGTGAGTCTGCTCGTCCTTAAGTCATGAATTGGGCCTCCCCGGCCCAGACCAAAACATTGTCCATTTGTTTTACTTTAAAAATATATATTTGTTTCATAATATATTTGCATAATAATCTTTCAAAAATACACATTGATTTAACAGCAGGAACTAAAACTACGTGTATAATATTTTTATAAGGATCAAAACATACTATTTTTTTAAAAGGGACCAAAAATAAAATTTGATAATTTTATAGACTAAAAACATATTTAACCTTTTTTAAAATATTAAAAAATTTTCATATTTGTTTCTTATAAATTCAAATAATAATTTTAATATAAATATATATTATTGAAGATTAAAATATAGTCAAAATTATAATTTAAAAAAATATATATATTTTAAAAATAATTTTGAGTTTAAAGGTAATGCAGTGACACTGTAAACTAACTTTACACATACAATCAATCAAAATCCTTACACTTACCATGTCATATTAGTTTTTCTAAATAAAAATTATGTTTTTATTGAATACATGGTTATGATTGGTTGACAGTGTAAAAATCGTGCGCATATTTCTTTTTCTCAATAATATTTAGGAAAAATTATTTAAAATGACTGAAAGATGGGTAGAATGGCAGCATGCGGAGGTTACTTGGAGGCAAGACTCCGAGAGACTGCAAAGAAGATTTTGCTTGGGGGAGAAGATTCAATTCATAACCAAGATGCCATCGAATTGTCGGGTGGAAGAAGAGAAGGAACCATAAGTTTCAACCAAAACAAGTAGTTGCACGCGTTTAGGGAAATTCTAGTATAGGAAAAAAAACAGTTCACGGATGTTGCATTAGCACGTTACATTGTTATTTAGCTCAGCAAGTACCTCATAACTGTATATATATGAGCTGCATATGTATGCAATTATGCATGCAAGAAACATGTTCAAAATACCCGTGATTGATAATTATCAGGCTGTGTTTGACGTTTGAACATTGAATCTTAATTTAAAATGTGATCATTTTCGAAATAGCTTGAGGCACTAAAACGAGAATGTCATTTCACAAAAACAAATATCAGACAACGTCTTTCACATATAATTATGAACTTAAATCCATGGCAATCCAATTTAAAAAGCAAATACTTATGATTTCTTTTTTACTTAATTGTAAATAGGTATAAATTAAGGAGAGAAACACGTCAATTTATAGAACAGAATTGTTTTTCTCACCCTAAGCATTACTCTTCCACTCTAGTGAAAAATAAAAACTATTTAAAAAATACAAAAATGTAACTTCGGTTGCACCTCATTCACAATCGTTTTTGAGTCAGACTTTAAGGTTATGTCAGGAAAAAAACAGAAATGTATCTCCACATAATCTGCAAAGATGCATATCCGTATAACATATGAATATGCATCTCCGGACCTATTCATAATCAAATATGCAACATAGTCTTTTTTTCCTCTCTTCTTTACTCTCACAACACACAAACTCTCCAAACTCTCAAAACCTCAAACTCTCAAACTCTCTCAACTCACAAACTCTCAATTCAACTCACTTCCAAGTTTTTACTATCAACATCTAATCGATCAAAGAGCTCAACATTAAACTCACATTTGGTAATTATTTATTTCTCCATAATTTTTTTTTATCTCTATGTACATTTGTAGAAATTGAGCATTAGGTTATATAATAGGTAATTTAGATATGTTATTTAAACGAACATTGTGTTTGATAGGCTGTTTAAATGAGCAATGCATTTTTTTGATGTTAGATTCGACTGCATTTATGCCTTTTTTCATTCTTCTCTGAGTTGCAGAACATTACAGAAATGTGTCTCCGTATTTTTTCAACATTTTGCTTTCCAGAATCCGGAGATGCATTTTCGGATTTTTTTTCTGTCTGCATTATTTGACTTCATTTCATTGTGTTTCATCTACATAATGCTTGTGTGGTTTAATTATAGGTATTATGACTGATAACCAAGATATATTGAGGTCAACAGAGTTGCGCAACATGCATCGGTTTAGAGGAAAAAAGCCCAACCATCACAAGAACTGGCCAGTTCTAATTCGATTGATGTGGAGACGACAACTTTTGAGGCTCATGCATCTCCGCCTTTGTTTTCCCATAAGAGGCAGGTCTCACCTCTTGATGCCCCAAAAGCCCCACCGGTACATGTTGAGACACCCGGCCAACACTAAGGACATGCCACGTGCTCCTGCATTTGTCCTCTTAGAGGGAGTCATGCTTCAAAGTGTATCTTTATCACTTGGTAGCCAAATATATACACTACCAACCGTACACTGATCACCATACGACACGTCCCTTGAACGACATAGCCTTCTATTCTAGATGATTGGCTTGTAGGTAACTTCTGATCATGCATCCACATCTTCCCAAGCAAGTCATGCGACAAATTTACTACATGCATTTTATTCCCAGAGACCCCTTCGATTATGCTTCTCCCGCTATGGCACGTAGAGATGTAGATTCCATGTTGTTAGCTGGGAATTTTGACTGAAGGATTGTAATGCTTTAAAGTATTAAAGTATGAGGAAGAAATGGTCTTCATAGAGTTATTTAAGGGTTTTTTCTCTCTAGAAGAAATGTTATTCGACCAAGAGTAATTATTATAATCTTTTACAATTATCCTTCGACGGAAGCGCTAGCATAGTCGAAATGCTAAAGCGGGAAGATTTGAAATTCAAATGGAACGACTTTGTCTAGGGGACGCGTGGGAACATTTGAAACGAAGTAAGCGTTCGAAATATCGAGCGTGGCAGAAATCTATGTAGAGACCGTTAGGTTCGAAATAGTATAAATAAGAGTGCTATTGTTTAGATTGAGATGTTCGAATCAATATACAGAAAATTCACAAAAATACTCGAAGTACTAGCGTGAGAGAAAAGAGTCTTTGCTGAAACAATGTATGTGTGAAGAACATCATATTTAAATTTCGTGTTATTTTTTTAATGCAAAGTTATATTTTAAGTTGAAGTTTATGTTATTTATGCATGTACTTTATTTCATTTCAAAGTCATTTACTTATTGCAATTTGAAGTTGTATGTATTCACAAACTAGAAAGATTATTGAATATGAATCAAATCACTGAAACACTATTTGACTATGTCCTAGGATCAATCTAGTCGATCCTACGAGTAACCAGATTGTTTAGACATTTTGGAGGACTAGCGATTGTTTGTCAGAAATCACTGGTAAACACATGTATGATGATTTCATAAAACCAATCCATGAATCTCTTGTTATGTTTTATCAACAACAACTTGTCACTCATTCAAGGATATTTTTTATTTAAAATTGTTTTGTGAGTATCTATGTAAGGTTGAACTCCATTAATATTTTTCAATATATAGAAACGTGCTTGAATAACAACATCCCGAGCCATTGACTTAACATTTAGACCTTGAATACCTCTTCTGTCTGTGTCAGCATGATGAGACTTTGGAATTCCTATAGAATCTACTTTCGACAAATAGTTTGTACAAAACTCAACAACTTTTTATGTTATGTACCTTTCAACAATCAAAGCTTCCGGTCAGTGATGATACTTCGTATTTCCTTTAAAGATCTTCATATATCGCTCTATTGGATACATCCACCTTAAATAAACTGGACCACAAAATCTAATTTCCCTGACTAGATGAACAAGTAAGTGAACCATAATGTCAATTAATGGACTTAGATAAACATATATGTCGTTACCAAGTTGTCGTGGCCTAGAAATCATCATACTTAACAATATCTACTTGCGCTTCATGCACAACCAAGGAGATAGGTTATAAATAGTGAGAAGAACAGACCATGAAGAATGATTAGTGCTTAAATTATCAAAGGGGTTTATTCTATCAGTGGTAAGCCCGAGCCTAAGGTTTCTTGGCTCCATTCTAAAATTTGGAAACAACGAGTCAATTTTCTTCCATTGCAACAAATAAGCTACTTGGCAAATGTTTCCATTATATGTTTTATTTCATCTGCATGCCATCTAATATTCTTTGCGTTATTTGAATTAGCAAAAAGTATCTTAAATCTTGAAATAGTTGACAAGTATCATAGCACTTTAGCAAAAAGTATCTTAAATCTTGAAAAAGTATCTTAAATCTTAAATCTTGCATGCCATCTAACATTGTCATAGTCATCTTGTAACGCGACACACCATATTTACAAGTCTTCACACTCGTTTATGTATAATATGCAATCATTAGGGCATGCATGTATTTTGATACACTCCAAACTCATTGGAAACGATATCTTTTTGACCTCATAACAACGATCCGACAAATTGTTATCTTCTGGTAACATTTGCTTTAGCAATCAAGTGATTCCGTGAAACTTTTATCCGACCATTCATGTTTTCCTTTAGATTAAACAACCTTAACACCGCAGACAATCATGTAAAACTTGTGCATCCCTTATATAGGGTCGGTCCCGACTTTTTAAAGGCCTAGGACAAATAAAAAAATGGGCCCCTTTTTACACGCCTCTAAAATAAAAAAAAAATCTCATAGACAAGATAAAAAATATTAAATCTTAGTTATTATAACATATAAATAGTCTCTAAAATTTATACAGCTAGCTCTCATGGCATTTATTGCGCCACTGGGCTGTAAGCACTTAGTTGTTTATTGATTTTGGGAAAAGTATATATTTTATAATTTCAGTATTATAATTTTTTAAGTATACCCCCAAAATTGAGGCCTTCATGTTTTTGAGGCCCTGGGCTGTGGGCCTGCTTGCCCTGGCCCAAGGTCGGCCCTGCCCTTATATAAATGTGTGTCTTTATCACTACATCAAGTATCATAAATACGAGAGCAATCTTAAAAGAAGAATCTCCAATATCACGCAACATATCCTCTAGTCGATCATCCATATATTCATCTTCATCCACATTTTGACTTTGTGACGCCCCACTTTCCTCTTTATCCACCTTACCATGCCACGTCCATATTGTATAATTTTGACATATACCATCTCAATATAGATGATGAAATATTTCATCTTTTGTACCTTTAAGGATACTCACACAGTTAACACAAGGACAATAAAAGATACCATTATTGTCGAGACATTTTAGATCATCGTATTCAAGGAATTCAAGAACTCCATTCTCATAAACTGAACATAATCTACCGGCTCTCATCCAACTACGATCCATAACAACTTTTAAAATTTATACGCGAATAAAAATGTGAATGACACACCAAAATCTAAACCAAAAACATATCCAAAAACTAAAGCATATTCATAACAAAAATATAACTCTAAAAGCATATGCATATCCACCACAATATACAACATTGAACGAAATATGTAGCAAACAGGAAAACCTAAAGCATATGAAACATGTACAATATACAACACGAACACAAGTAGAACAACAAACAAACATTAATTACGAGCCAAGAACAATATACAACATTGAACAAAATATGTAGCAAGCAACTTGTGCCCAGAAAAAAGGAATGAAAACTGAAGATGAAGAGTATCGTACTTCGATGACAAGGACAAGACGAAGAATGAAGATGTTGAAAATTTCCGATTCAAATGAACGAAGAAGATGAAGATTTGAGTTCCAAATGAATGAATATGATAACGATACAGACTGTGTTACCGCTGTCGTCTCTGGTTCGCTTGTTCGCCTAGGGCATCTTATGAAAAAAATGCATAATAAGTTTTGTTTTAATTTATCAGTAAAACCTTTAAACACAATTGTACAATTCAACCGTAGTGGAAATTTAAATAATCTAACAACGATTGAGTCAATGCACCGCTGTTAAATCATTCTCAATTTATGTTTTCAATAATGGACTTAAGTGACACACGCCCTAAGGGCCCGTTTGGTGCGCAGGATATGATAGAGACATGATAGGATATCAAGCAGGATAAAGATAGGATATGATACAGACAAGATAAGACTTATCTTATCGTGTGTTTGGTTCATATACCTTATAAAATAACAATATTTTTTTAAAATTATTTTGTAAAATATTTTTAAATTTATAAACTGGTAAAAAAATATTTTTCTATAATTAAAGAAAATTCATTGACACTATTGAGTAAATAATTTTAACTTTTCTTAAAAAATATCATGAATTCTAGTACGTGTATGTGTGTATATATATATATATATATATATATATATATATATATATATATATATATATATATATATATATATATATATATATATATATATATATATATATATATATATAATATGCAAATGACTAAATTACTCTTGCAGAAGTATATATTTAATTTGATAAAAAATAAAATTAGTATTCATATTTTTAAATTTTTAATAATTATTTTATTTTTAAAAATTCTAATTTTTATATTTTATTAAGTTAAAAAATTATCCAACAATCATACATATTTTTTTAAAATTATTTATTAATATTTTTAATTTAATATGAAATTAATTTTTATTTATATTTTATCATATTTAATTTTTTATTTTGAATTGTATTTTATAGAAGTAAACTAGTAAATCATTTTGTTATTCTATCCCGTCGGATTCTAACTCAGCTTATATTCAAGATAATAATTTGAATTAGTGAGACAAGATATGATAACTTTTAGGATTAACTTATCATATCCCGTTGTGTTAGCAAACACTAAATTGAGATAGGATATGAAACAAATATCATATTTTGTCTCTTATCATGTGCACCAAACGGACCCTAATTTACAAAAAATAATGGGAAAATGTAGTTGTCGGGAATCAAAACTTGTGACACATAATTTATCACCACGGTTTTAGGAACAACCGTCATTAAATTACTTTTTATAATCATCGGGCGCTTCAATTTAAAATATTGCAACGATGTATAGAATACCATTGTAAATTTAACATTGTTGTATATATTCTTTGTAGTAGTGATCATACTGACCCGGAGTAGAAAATCAGAAACATTCAATAGAAACTGAATCGCCACAACCATCTAAAAAGATTTGGAGCAACACAACATACCCGACCCTTGTCGAAACTTGAAGAACACCGACCACCATAAAGATGACGATGATGGTAGAATGCAAATCCAAGTTAAAGCTTGAACATCGGAGAGAAGAAAGAGGAATTTGACCCATATAAACAAAACAATCCAAATCTTTAAGAAACCCATATTATAAAAATATATTTGAGCTCATAGTAAATTTATTTGTGGTTTGTGATTTAAAATTTTGATTTTCTAATAGCATCTAAATATGTTTGAATTTAATAAACAAAAATATTGTAATTCAACTGGTGTGACTATCTTATGGTTGATTGATCTCTATTGAGGTCTAAGTTATAATTTTATAAAATTGGAATCTCGACTTTATTTTTTACATAGGATAAAAGGAAGTCAACCCATATAGTAACCATGGGGTAAGATGCATAAGTTCAACATGAGAAATATGTATAAAGCTCTGCATGTGGTATTCAAAAAGTTAGTTAGAGGTCTCTGTTTTATGGAAACATGGCTCGGCTAAGAGTTTTTGTTACTCATTGACTTGAATGTAACTCTTTTTATTAAACTCAAATTATTTTTGGGCGTAATCCCCTAACTTAAGTTGCTTTGGCTTTGGACCAACCTTATAGCTCAAAAAAGCATTAACAAATAAAATTTAAATAAATATTAGCGATGAGAATTTAATACATTACATGATGAATAAGAATAAATAAACAATGAGTAACAGAAAGTAAACAAAAAAAAAGAATATATGGACGATGATATCCAGAAAAGAACAAATAAAATTACAACAAAAATGAAGAACAAGCATCTCGCTTAATTCCCTCTCATGTGATTGTGACGATGATTATTGATGATAAGAAGAATCTCTGAAACTCTACGATTAGCATTTCTATCATTGTTTGATGCAACAGCTGTAGCCCATTCCCGCATCTTCAGTTTAACCCACTCATCATCATCCCTGCCATTCACCCCATCACTACTCAACCTAACCTCATCATTCTCACGTTTACCCTTTGGTGACTCTGTTATTATCTGTTTAAACCTATGTTCCATTTCCCTGTAATCAACACCAGCCATTGCAAGTGCTTCAACTGACATATTTCTATACAACACACAGAAATAAACAAATGAAGTGTTTTTGGTACAAAACATTAGTGTACGTGCATTGTATGTATTTATAGTAATAGGAGATTGTTATAACGTAAAGTTCTGTTTTGGCTGCTGAAAGGTTAGTTATAATGTGTTCACGGGCTTTTTGTGAATCTGGAAATGAAAAAAAAATTGAAATTCTTTAGATTAGGCTTTGGTTTTTTTTTTTTTTTTGGTGTAATCAAGAATTTATAAATGGGAGAACTAAAGGCTTTGGACTTTGATTCAGGTTCAACTCTCTGACTCTCATATCGCACGAGCGTTAATTTCTAGCAACGGACATGGATGACTAACTATGGAGTATGGAGTGACGACCAAGACAAATACAAAAATTACTAGTACTAATTCAAATGGCAAAATAATTGTCTGACTAAAATAGGTAAATGAGAAAATTTTGACATATCTTTCATCACATGCAATATATACAATATACATGTAATTCTTTTTGAATTGGCATCTTCAAAGAAAGATATTTACAAAAGGATTAATATAGATATTTATAAGAGAAAAGGGATGGTGCACTGAAAGTGTCAATTATTTTTACACTGTCAACCAATGACAACTATGTATTCTGATGAGTTAGACTGTAAATTTTAAAATATTTTCATGATTTGACACTTTAAAATATTTTAATATTGGATATATGTGTAAGATTGTTTTACACTATTAAACTCTATTTATAAAAGGTTGAATATGTTTTTTTTTTTGTCTTATGTTAATCTCAAGATATATTTTGGTCATTAACTTAAAAATAATTTTATTAATTCTTTAACTCTTTCAAATGTATTATTTTAATTTTTTATTTAATTAACAATGAGTTTTTGAATTTTTACATCCTTAATTAGATGAAAATAACTAATATAACACATTTTAAAAAGTTAAAAATCAATATAAATCATTTTTAAATTAAAAATTAAAATAACCTCGAAATTAACATAAAAAAAATTAAAAATATACTAAAATTTATAAAATATTATACATTTAAATTAGCTGACACCATTAACTAAAAGAGACAAATCACTGTAAGAGTATCATTAATAAAAAAGAGAAAACAGAAAGAATCTAAAGAAGCATAAATCTAATCCAACAAAAAAGAGAAAACATGATAATTAATTCATATCAAAACATGATTAGAGTCAATTTCATGAGAATCTAACATAAACCCTAACATTTTCAATTCCACAACTAAACCCATTATTTCACTATCAATGGCTTACCCACAACAAGCACAACAATCTAATGCACATAGATTATCAATTGCTCACAACTTATCACATTTATATCATCACATTCTATCAAACCATCAAATACCCAAAATTGCACATAGAAGAACATGGATATCAAGTATAGAATCTACCCACCATAACATACTATCATACACCCTTTTATTATGAAAGAAACCCACCCTTACCTTGGTAAATATGTACTCTTTCACCATAGCTCTAAGCTTTTCTCCAAAAGAAATCATTTCTAACATTATTTGGAGACACACCTAAAAACTAGTTTGTGAATCAGCTTATCAGACGAACTTAAAACCCTCAAAATCAAAGTCGCTCCGGTCAAAACTTACCTCTATGGGTCAGGAACGTTGTGTCCAAGTACCGCAACAATCCAACGGTTGGATTGAGAGATACGCCCGTTTGGCCAAGGTGACTTTATGCTGAAACTTGCTGCGAAAATTGAGGCACTACAACAAATGTGTCTTTTAGCAGCGCATCTACGAAAGCGCTTTTGGGAAAAGCGCTGCTATAGGTTGCGCAAAAAATAAAACAAAAAAACAAGGAAAAAAAGCGCTGGTAAAAGGGGGGTACGAGAGCGCTTTCTAAAAAGCGCTGGTAAAGGGGGGGTACGAAAGCGCTTTCTAAAAAGCGCTGGTAAAGAGGGGGGGTACGAGAGCGCTTTCTGAAAAGCGCTGGCGTAGCTCATTTTCAAATTAATTTTTTTAAAACAAATTAATTAAAAAATAAAAGAAAAGGGGACTAGGGTTATAATGTGTCGATTGGATTTATGAAGTTCTTCTTCCTCTCAAACGATGAAGCGACGCGCTTCCTGAGCTCACCAGAAACGTCTTCGAAACGCCACCCTTCCTTCGTAACCTCCATCTCGTTTCCATCCTCAATATAGACCTCAACACAATCTCACTCTTCTCTCTAATTTGGTAACATCACAGAAAACCCTAACCTAAATCTGAAATTGAACGAAAATCTCGGAGCTTCTTGAGTAATAACCATGGGGGACTGGTTCAGAGAATCCAAGCTTATGTCATAGTGTCAAGAACAGAAGGAAGAGATGAAGATGGATAGGGCTCGGAAACATACAAGAAGCACGAAGTGCAGATTGTTGAAAGAAAACCGAAGGGTACGATTCAATCTTTCTTTACACTTCAGTTCCCTTCGCTTCTTCCACTTTTTTCTGAATATCGACCCTTCGTGTGGTGTTAGTGTGATTTCGCTTATGGTTTTGTTAAACTGGATTTGGTCAAATCTGAGAATGGTTTTGCAGTGCAATTTATTTATGTTTGGGAACACTTTTAGGTTTTAGTTTGGGGGAGAAGGGTTTAATTCTGTTTCTCAATTATCATTCTCAATTTGTGCAATTGATTTTATCTCTGGCTATTGTAGATTTACTGAAATCTTTTGTTTAGATCATGTTCTTCTTTTTAAAGTGGACATTGATATTGTACGTATGATTCTTCACAGTGGATTTCATTGCACACTGTAGCTTATGTGGAAGGACGGAAAGAGGCGGATAGAAGAGCTTCTAATCAGCCTATGACACAAGTAAGCAAGGTTCATTGGCTATTGATTTTTTAGTTTTTGTGAACAAAATTCGTTTTGTTTTTCTTTTCACCACTGCAGTATTATTACCCTCCTTAAGGAGTATCAAAATGCAGCTATGTCGGTAATTATTACCCTCATGCATTTGCTTTGCAATAGACTCAAATTTGTTGAAGTAACCATGTTGTTTGATTTTGATATCATAGGATCAATTTATTTTCATTCTCACAATTAGGATATGAAATTAATGTTTTTGTTAATCTTAAACTATGATATATTACACTAATTAAGGGTTTGTTGGTTTCAATATGTAGTTGTGGATGTTACTAAGATATCTTAAGAAAATGTGGTGAAGGAGTAACTACTAATTGTAAGGATATTTTTTGTGGGCTTAGAGGTGTCATATCTGTGTGTAGGTATACTTTTGGCTCCTACCGATTAGTATTAATGTCACTAGTGAACATGACTGCAAGTTTTTCTCTATTTGAGATTTCGAGCCACGAGATTAAGACTATGTCATTTCCACTTTCTGTTTGACATATATCTAACACAAAGTATTTCTTCTCAACGCCATTTAGGGACGGGATTCTATTCTATGATGTTTGCTGCTTACTTTCATTGATTTTGTAATGGGTATGTGATGGTTAATTTGTAGCTTCTCCCTTTAATTATTTGAATTGAAATAGAAATTTTATTATCGAATAGATGCTAGATAGCAATTGAATCATGAAGTTCCTGAAAAATTGTTGAATAGATGCTACGAACTCTGCCAATTCAGTGTGCAAAGATCTACCCATTAATTGGATTATAGTTTTACAATAAGTAATCTTTATTTAGTTTTGCATATTCCATCAATCTCAGGTTTCATCTGTTAGAGATCATGTAGGAAGTTAAGATACAATTGCAAAATCTGCAAATTTGATGATTATGAAGGTGGATTGGTAAGATTTCACTTGCTACTTAGAATATTAATAAATGGGTTGTGATAAGTTTGTCTTTGAAATCCATATCTCATTACACTATTACAAGCTTAATTTATTTGATTAGATGTTACTAAAGTTTATAGAAGTGATTATTTTTTCAAATTGTTACATGTTATATAGAACATGAGAAAATTGGTTGTGATAAGTTTGTCATTGAAATCCATATCTCATTACACTATTACAAATTTACTTGATTTAATTTGATGTTACACCTCAGCCTTTTATGCAGAGTTCCAATTTACTGACTTATCCAATTTTTTGAATTTGCACAGAGCATGTAAGGTGTGAACGCAGAAGATGAACAATTAGATTGAAGGAATTTGAAAGTTGAATATGAGCAGCAGCCTGATGCTGAATAATTAGAGTTTCTAAAGTTTTGCAAATGTATTATAAAGCATAGCATATAGATGAAGACTGGGAATCTAACATCATAAAAATATTATATTATATATTTAACAACAGGGAGAAAAGTACTTGGAATTTGTAACTAGTATTGTTTCAATAAAGGAATTTACATTCATGTTCAACACAATATTCACAAGTAAAGAAAAATAATAAAATTTTGAGTATTCTTTTTTTTACATATTTACAATATATAAGGGAGGTTAAAAACCCCCACAAAAAGGCTAAAAAACCCCGCAAATCAGCCACATTTTTTTAGTGAAAGTAGGCCTAAGAAAGCGCTGCTATAGGGGTGCTACGAGAGCGCTTTTCTAGAAAAAGCGCTGCTATAGAGGAGGCTACGAAAGCGCTTTTCTGAAAAAGCGCTCTTATAGGGGGGTCTACCAGAGCGCTTTTTTTGGAAAAAGCGCTCTTATAGGGGGGTCTACCAGAGCGCTTTTAAAAGCGCTTTCGTAGCCTACGCCAGCGCTGGCTTTGGCAGCGCTTTAAAGCGCTGTTAAAGGCCAAAAAAAGCGCTTTTGTTTGTCTTCCGTGTTGTAGTGAGGCTTCCTCCATAATTTTTCTTCTTCTCTCAAGTGCTCCCCCCTTCATTCTCTTCTCTCTTCTTTCTCCCCCAAAATGAGTTATGAAACTCCAGCTCTAAAACCTTAACCATTATGTTTCTATCACTTAGGCCCATTTAGTTATATCGCTCTAATAACTCAATTAAGCCAAACAACACAAACACTCAAATAATTAAATACTTAAATAATTATTATATCACATAATAACTAAATAAATAAGTAATTATTAAAAACACCAAATAATATAATTACTAATATAATTAATAAAATATTAATAAAAATAGGGATGTTACAGTGGCCTTGGTAATGGCCCCAGCCTCATATAATTGTTCCGCCTGAGAAGCCACTGCGGTGACGCTGGATCAAGAAAGTCTTGCTGCGAAGCCACGATGTCGGAGGCCGAAGGTGGAAAAAACTGCCGAAAAAAATTCGAGTATCGTTGCGGGCGGCGGGGCCATCAGAGTCGAGCAGGCGACAACCATACGTCCGCTGGGTGGTGGGTCAAGTCAGACGGCGATGGTTCATGGGTTAAGTCGGACGACGGTTTGACGTTTTCGGGTTCGAAGTCTAGTTCGACGGGTTTCGAGCAGTTTTTGAGTTATGTGACTTTTTGTTACCTTTTTGATAAGTTTGAGAATAAATTTTTTATCTCAGAAATGTTTCCAATATTATTTGAGTCAGGCCGCCAATTAATAGAGTCCAGTTGAGTTATCACTCAAGCAAAGGTTGTCAATTGAGCACATTAGAGTTATTTAAGAGTTATGGAGATTTCTATAGAGTTGTTTAGAGTTCAGTTTGAGAACTCTGTTGAGTTAAAGATGAAAATTGTCACTCTTTTGATGAGTTGCAAGTATAAAATAATAATTATTATTATTCTGTTGATATGTTCTGAGCAATTTTATGAGTTGTTGAGAAAATTGAGTTTTAATGAGTAATAATTTTACTCTGTTAGTATTAATATAATTTTTATTGAGATTTAATTATAAGTTAACATCAGTCTTCAATCTTTTGACTTTGATGCTAGTAAAGCTTTCTTTGTTACTTGTTGATCAAGATATCATGGTTATGGGTAGCTAAACTCTTTTGTGTCAAGATTAGAGGTAGTTAACTAGCTATTATGTATTTATTTTAATCTTTTGTGTAAGAACATGGTTGATGATCAATATATGATGAATATCTTTATTGTTAATGTTATATGTTTGATTTGAATAACTATTGAGAGGTATTTTTCAAACCACGACCTAAGAGATATTCATCTATCAATGAACAAAATTTAGATATAGATTTGTGATTTGATATTCACTTGTAACAAGCTCTAAATATTATTGTGTTGATTGTTGGCATGTGACATCATCTAGTAATTAATATGATAATACTCACGATATCGCTTTAGACATAAACGCTATTGAAAGCATACATGATTTTATTAATCATGAATGAGTTCATATGCTTGATTAATCAGATATATATGAAATAGGTTAACAAAACCTAATTTGACATGCTTTTTAATCCATAAAACTTCAACTTTTTGCCGTTGTTAACTAAATTTCATGCTATCGTTACTTTTCGATACCAAAACCTTTTTAAAACCCTTACTCAAAACAATATTAACCATAGAACAGCGGTAATATCGCATTCATCCCTATGGAAACGATAAAGCAAATACTTACCCTATCAAAAGTGTTTCAACAGCTGTGTAGGATGGTCACTTAGCAAGAGCTCGCCCAACGAGCTTAATGGTCGCCTGACGAGGCTGACAACACAGTGTTGATTAAAAATGACATAACTTGAGTTTTGTGACTCCGATTTAGATGCAGTTTGAAGCGTTAGAAAGCTAACACATATGAATACCTCATGGTAATGTCTAAAGAGATTAAATGTTCTTAAGTCGTAAATACCATAATTTACTCATGAAAGTGCAGAGTTGTACGTTTTTTTACTCGATTTTCGTTAGCGTTCTATTTTGAAGAATGTTTGCACCTGTTTAGTACTGATTAGTATTGTTGGGTACTGTTTTGATGTTGATTGATGTGTTATTAATTATTTTATAAGGATTTTAATAATTAATGTTAATTTGCATGGAGAAGTGTCCATGGAAAGATGAGTTGTTAAAGTGGATTGTGTAGGGTTCAAAGTCGAACCACTAGTGATTATTACACCTGGATGTTGTTGTTGCATTATAATTGCATCATATGTGTTATTATTGGGACGTGACGAGTTTCTGATTAAGAAGAGGGTATCAATGATGAATTTCAAGTTCAAAGAGGAACCTGATTCGAAGAGGAACTGTCGTTGAATGGACAATATCAGTAACAAACCTTTGATGTTCAAAATTGGTACCGCATGAATATAGAGTTGAGGTGTTGTCGCATTGCATACATATTAGCATTATGTTAAGGGAAGGCAATTTTTGGCTTCTATGTTGGTAGGGTTTGGGAAATTTAATTTTTTTTCTAAGGAGAAAGCCTTTGTTAAAGGAAGCCAATTGATAAATGGGGTGGTTGCTTTGACTGAGGTTTTAGATCTTGCTAAGAGGTCAAAAAAGGAGTGTTTTATGTTTAAAGTGGGTTTTGAGAAGGCTTATAACTCGGTTAGTAGGTCTTTCTTGGATTACCTGCTTGTGATATTTAGGTTTGATGTTAGATGGAGAACTTGGATTAGATTGTGTCTTTTGGGGAGTCTTTCTGTGTTGGTGAATGAGTATCCAACGGAGGAGATTAGTATCCATATGAGTTTGAAACAAGAAAATCCTTTGAATTGGGTTTGTGTTGATGTTGGGATGCTCTCTTTGTGCAATTTTCTAGGGGGTTTATATCTCTATTTGAGCTTTTTTGCTATTTCAGGTGGTGGTGCCCTTATTTACCTTTTTGTATATTTGTTAACTTTTTATTATTAATATATAGTTCGTGCTTTGCTATTAAAAAAACAAAAAAAAAATTGCTCAACAAAATTTATATGTTAAGAAAAATCATTGATATAAAAAAATTTATCTGAAACAAAAATAAAAATTATAAAAAAACATATGAATTCTAATCTTAAAATTTGTCAATATTCATATGATATAGTTTCGTGCAGACAATATGATATGAAATAAATCAAGTAAAAGATAAAAGTTAGATAGATAAATTAAATATTTGTATTATGATTTTCATTAGTGTCAAGTTACACAATAACATAAATTATATATATATATATATATATATATATATATATATATATATATATATATATATATATATATATATATATATATATATATATATATATATATATATTAGGACAATATGATAATAAATATTAAGAAATGTACATTTAAAGGAGAGAGAATATTGAGAGATAAATGGATAACAATATTGAACATTTATATTATTCATAATTAAAAACAATTTCGTTAAACCAACTCAATTAATAATCATCTAGAGACATCAAATATTCTCGTAATAATTTTTTTAAAATATAATAACTCAATCATATTAAAGAGAAATATATTCTTAATAATTTTTAAATCATTTTCTTTAAACTCTAAACTTATGTGATTGATTTGGATTGAATGATTATGATATTTTAAGGTTATCCGTGCAAACAAAATTAACATAAAATATTAATAAGAGACAAAACATTCAAAAACAAGATAAATGTTAAATATAAAAATCTCTAATTAATTATTGAAAATAATTAAAACCAAAATCTCATAACTTTAGGATGACAGATCCAAACTTGTGGGGTTCATCTGCACCTGAACCCGAGTGAATGAGTGAAAATTCGAGTTGATTAGATTTGGATTCGGGTGTCATTCAATATTTATGGTGCGGATTTGGATAGTGTGAAACCCGTAACTAAAACCACACCCACTTAAATTTAAAATTACATAAGTGCCACTATATATATATATATATATATATATATATATATATATATATATATATATATATATATATATATATATATATATATATATATATATATATATATATATATATATATATATATATATATATATATATATATAAAAGTGTAACAAACTTGATAGAAAGTTTTAGACTTTAATTTAAATTTCAATGTTGATGGAAAATTGTAATGTTTATGTTGGAAAGTTGTAGTAAAATTGATGGAAAATTGTAATGTTTTGTAGGAAAATTATGGAAAATTTCAATGTTAGTGTTGTATTTTATGTGTTTTGTTACGGGCTCGAGTGAAAAAACTTGAATCCAACAGATATGATCGTGAGTGTTATTTTGCCACCCGA
The DNA here is from genome assembly GCF_029867415.1 of Vicia villosa. Lineage (NCBI taxonomy): Eukaryota > Viridiplantae > Streptophyta > Magnoliopsida > Fabales > Fabaceae > Vicia > Vicia villosa. The sequence continues at coordinate 53,894,996 of NC_081182.1, read as the reverse complement.
AAAACTTTTAGCTTTTAAATTTTAATTTTTAGCTTTGGATAATTTGAAATCTGAACACGATCCTACTCATTATCATCCCTACATAACTTAATGACCACAACTACATGCTATCTGAATTAAGGATGTAATTTTTGGTTCTAATTAGAGAAAAAATTTAGATAAAAACAAACATAATAAATCATTTTATAAATAATAAATTATAATTTTTTTGTTAATTAAAAAATAAATAAAATTTATTGTTTTCTTCATTATCATAACCAGAAATTATATTTTAAGTAGATTTCAAAATGAGACAAATAACAAATTTTTTATTTATTTGCTGGAACGTATTTAAGTCAAAGCAAAATTTTGTACAACTTGACCGAAATTCTACTTGGAAATTTTGAAAGAAACACACTATTAACATTCAATCCTACTAATATGAACCCTATATCATCCAAAAAAAAAGAAAAATTAATATGAACCCTAATATCCTGTTCTTATAAGACAAGGTAATGATATTAACATTCCAAATGCTCTCGCCATTAATCTTATCGACCTGGAGAACTTTTCCCTCCTTCTTATTTCCAGAATTCTCTTCTTTTTTTCTTCATAATTGGTGAATATGACACCACACTCTTCTTCTTCATCGATGCTACTTTGTCTGGTGAGAGTGTACCTTCTGTACACAAGGATGCTACTTTCATCGTCTTCTTCAGCTAGTAAATGCGGTGGTGGATATGGATCCAAATCTCTACTTTCCCATTCTTCAATACTCATGCCATATTCCACATGATTTACACCTGCCATGGCCAAAGCTTCTAAAGAAACCATCATTCGATTCTCAGTATAACACTCAATTAAGGATACCTTGAATATTTATAAATGTACTATATTTATAGAAAGAAGAAAGCGTATCATAAGGAGAACGGTTTTGATCCTACAAAATACATTTGACTTGGCTTTGTTAAAATTAAACACGTCATGATTTGAATAAGGAATTATTCAAAAGAGATGAGAGAGTAGAGGCGTTACACTCGTGAGCCAGAATATTCCTAGTCAAATCATATTCACTCTGATGATCGAAGCAGTGATGCAAATGGAAACATATATTCTGTCGTCAAAATTTTGAAATATCAATTGTTCCCTGTAAACCTTAATTGACATTAAAATGACTATTAATTTTGTTCATATTTTTAGTCGAATTAAAGTTTTGTCCAGCATTGTATGATGTGTAGCAATGTAGCTATTAAATATGTTCTACATTTATTCTTGTTTATGAATCATGTTGTGTCTTCTCTCTAGGACAGATTTATTTTATTCACATCTATGTATTTAATGAGGTAATCTCAAATGATTCTTTAATAGTTAATATTTAAAATTGTCATATAGTATTGATAATTATCGTATGAATTTATATTGTTCTAATTCACCTAGCTTTGATATAAATTTAAGACAGAGATTTTTTTGTTTGTTAATTTTTTATATAAAAACTTTTTTTTTTACCAAACAAACTTAACTTCTTTCATTAATTAAAATAGTTTCAATACAACGAGGTATATAACTAACGGAACTACGTCGAGGTCAAGAATTGGCCGCCTCTGTTAAACAATGAGCAACCATATTCGCTTGACGCTTAACAAACTCTACCTCAAAGTTTGGAGAATAAAGTAACAACAACTTAATAGAACGAATAATAAAACTGAACTCGGACCCTCCTATGGAATTTGAATGGATAGCTTGCACCACTTGTTGAGAATCGCTCGAGAAAACAACATGATCAAGATGGAGGGCTAAAGCTCCTTGGATAGCTTCCTTCAAAGCCAAAGCCTCCGCTTCTAAAGGCAAGGCCGGCCCTGGGCCCGGGCAAGCAGGCCCGCAGCCCAGGGCCTCAAAAAAATAGGGGCCTCAAATGGGGTGGAAATAGAAAATTATAATACTAAAATTATAAAATATATATTTATCAGTGGAACTATTAACAATTCGTTGCTCTTGGCCCAGCGGTTCTGCCACTTATTTGTTACCTTAGTGTTAGCAGTTCGAGACCCTGTGGCTTCCAAATTTTTTAATTATTAACTTTTACATCAACACTCCATTCTTTCACACTATAAATAAAGGTGGCTTAACTTTTACATCAACACTCCATTCTTTCACACTTTCCAAATTTTTTAATTATTAATAAAGGTGGCTTAACTTTTACATCAACACTCCATTCTTTCACACTTTCCAAATTTTTTAATTATTAACTTTTACAGGAACACTCCATTCTTTCACCCAATAAATAAAGATGGCAATAAATAGTTTTTTTTTGAATAGTATAGTTATTCATTTAAATAGGCAAAATTAGTCAATTATACTGTGCCACCTAATTACATAGGTTTGCAATGAATTTCTTATGTAATTTTTGTGACAATTAACATTTCTTAAATTTTAATTATAAAATAATTTATATATAATTAATTACAATTTATAATGAGATTTCAAATCAAATTTTATTTTAGATGGTTATTTATTGTTATTCTTATTATTTTTATTTTTATTTATTTTAATATAAATTTTAGAGACATATTTAAAAGTTTATCATACAATTAACTCATTTATTATTAAATTTTTAAAATGAAATTAAATTCACTATCACTTCATATAAACTTTTTACCAATCAGGTAAACCTGCGTATTAGGGTCAGGACATGATTTACGGCTACTATTCCTATTTTTTTAGCCATACGATTTGGTTTTCCACAATTAAAGCAAGAGAAAACGTCACTTTCATTTCTTTGAGATGGTGGGTGTTGCCTAAAAATTGGAGCAACATTTAAAAAAAAATCATTTTTAATTCAATTAATCATATTTCAATTTTGAGTTCTTTAATAATTTGCAGATGACTATTTATCTGCATTGAAACTTTTCTTATAGTTAGAAACAACCAAGACTTCGTATTTTTGATATTGTCTCTGAAATTCTTCTTCATTTTGGAGCCGAGTAAAACGTAATTTTTTTTGTTAGGGGTCCATTTTTTTGTTTGTCCCGGGCCTCTAAAAAGTCGGAACCGGCCTTGTCTAAAGGAGAAGAAGAACCCACATCCCAAGCGACACCCGCAGTAATAAAGTTCCCCAAATCATCCCGAATGCACCAACCTCTATTAGTAGTACCACAATTACGATTAAAACCCGCATCGACATTACACTTGAACCAACTCGGAGGGGGTGGAAGCCATTGATGAGTGTGGAGGGGGGTCGTTTCGCCATCTTGAGAATTTTGAGCCAACCACCACTCTTGCCACTTGTGGAAAGCTAACCACCCAAGCCTCGATGCCTCCTCCTTTTCATTGTTCCAAATGAACTCATTCCTATTGTGCCATAAAGTCTCTACCATCATAGCAAAACGCCCAGCAACCTTCCTATCCTCCTTACTACACAAAATAAGAATGAGGGATCTAATGTCGTTAGAAAGATGAAGAAGAGGTGCAACAGTGTCATACAAACCTGCTTCCTTCCAACAAGAGTTAGTTTCCGGACACCCGAAAAAAACGTGCCAATCATCCTCCTCAGCCACCCCACAAAACTGACAAATAAGAGGACAAGGGACATGATGCTGACTTAGCCGAACCCGAGAGGGCAAACATCCTGAGCAAATACGCCAAAGAAGATGTTTCACTCGAGGAGGAGCAAGAATTGACCACAACCCATTCCAATTAACGTCGTTAGGCTCCCGAACATGAAGCTTATACCTATTTTTCCAAGCACGGTACCCTGATCGAACACTATATTCACCATCCTTTTCATCCTTCCAAACCAGTCGATCAACAGTAACATCCTCAATGAGCGGAACATGAATAATAGCTTCCGCGCCTACACAATCAAATTCCTGACAGCATTTTATGCTTTTTTTTGTCTTTTTAACTTGTTTTTGGTTCTCCCTCTTCCTCTACTTCTTTCTTTTTATGTTTGCTTTGAATTGCAAGATTAGAGGTCTAATTCCTCTTCTAATTCAATGGACTTAGGGTCAATTCCATGACTTTGGTCTCAATTTTCCGCCGCTACAATATATATATTTTAAAAAAAAGAAAAAGAAAAGGTGTGGTGCTAATATTATCATAAGAGTATGAATAATATCATAAGGTTATTATTATTATTATTATTATTATTAAATTTTTGAAAAGTTTAGAATATTTAATTATTATTATTATTATTATTATTATTAATCATTAAGTACACATTTATAATTATTTTTTAAATAGACTTATATTTAATTTTATTGAAAGATAACATTGTCGTTTGGTCATATAAGTAAACCTAAATAAATTTAAAGCAAAAATGAGAAAACTAAGAGAATAAAAGTCAAGATAGAAAGAGCAATTAGGTCTTTTCTATCGAATCCTCTTATTTTATCTGTTGGTGAATTGGGTACTAATTGAATTTCAATTAAATTATCATCTCACTGGGAACAAACAAGACCATTATACGTTAATCATCTAATTCCTTAGGCCAATTCAAAGTTAAATTACGTGTTTTAAGTGAGTTAATTTAAAAGCAACGACTTCTAATTACATATCCCTGATTAATTACAAAGTCAAATAAATGTCCTATATCATATAAGTAGACTAAGTGTCAGAATCCCTACGTATCTGTATCAATTTGCACGCTCATAAACAAACAAAAATCATTAAACTCAAGAACAATTTAAATAAGATAATAATAAGAATAGTGTTAAATAAATTTCAAACAGACATATGATCCAACAAGAGTAATGATAAGGTTCATCTCAAAAAGACCTAATCTAGAGAAACTTAGCTACTCATTGATATTTTAATAAATACCATGAGTTAATAAATCTTCATCATCAAAATCTATGAAAGAATAGCTCCCCAATGACTCCAATGTTCTCAAAATTCGCCTCTTAAATATCCCTAGTTTTTACTTTATCTCTAGGTTTTAGAACTCCTCAAAAAGTTGGCAAAAAGTTCTTTAAATAGAAATTTTGCTTTTTAGCAAAAAGTGCGTCATCGCGTCATGATGTTGTTGTACCGCGCTGCATTATAGGCCTCATCACGCCATCATGGGATGCCTTGTGTGTCCGATAAATCTAGGGTACACTACTTATTTTCTTCTCCTTTTCTTCAATATTTTTAGTAAGTTTTTATTTCTTCCTTGTGGTGAATTTTTGGTCATTTATTCACACTTTGGCATTGTTTTTGCTCAATATTCTTCTGAATTCATCCAAATTTTGTCATAAAAATATCGTAATGACTATTGTCATCATAACCCCAAACTTAATTTGTTATTTTTCCTCGAGTAACGTGTCTTCTCACTGAATATTTATCTGAATTAAAATGCTTATTGTAATACGGTGGGAGAACTGACTTTTAGAAATGTTGCGGATAGCAAGAGTCGCCACCGACTTTTATTTTATCCAATTGGAAAGGCTAAAAGAACAGGAAAGACCTTTGAAAGATTTTGAGTTCGGGGGGTAGGTTATACAAAGGGAAGGTGTAAGCACCCTTTATATCCTTGGTTATCCATGGGCTCTTAATTGCTTAGCTCACTTTGTTTGTTTGTTTGAAAAGTGTGGTGTGTGTATAGTAAAAGATTTGAATAAGGATTTAACTTGTAAATAAGTGTAGCCTTTTGGAAATTGTTTGAAAAAGAGGTGTGAAAAGTATTTTGAATTTGAATTGAATATTGAGCAAGCATTTAAGAGTACCTACCCTAAGAGTGGATCTTTCTTGTTCTTTAAGTCTTTCGTTTGAAAGGGCTATCCATACCATAAGGAGGGCAGGTAGTCCTTTCATTGTATTTGAAAAGGGTCATCGAGGCTTATCGTTCGCCATAAAATTGTTCTTACCATAAAGAGGGCAGGTATTCTTTAGGGAAGGATATAATAGTCATTTTAAGGCAACAATAAGGATACCATAGCATTCGAAGGGACTATCATCAATTTACCGAAGCAACATAGAGGGACTAGATCTCATATGATGATTTTATTCGTAGGCAGCTGGCTAAGGTATCCTCGTATTCGAGGGACTTGACTATTTAATCGAAAAGGCAGCATAAGAGGAAGGTTACCGTTAAAGGTGTGTGTGTGCAACAATTAAGTGATTATGTTCAGGTATATTATCTTGTAAAATTAGTGATCTAAATTAATTAACAATCTTATCACTCCCTAGGATTACTAACCATGCAGTTATATTGTACGAAAATTAAAATGCGGAAAAGTAAATCCTAAACTATTACAAGGCTTCGGTGGGGGATTACATAGCCAAAAAACCGTGAATGCGGAAAGGAAAGGCAAAAATTAAAGGCAAGAAAATAAAACCCTAAACTATTACATGGCTTTGGGGCAGATACAATAATAAACAGATCAAAAATTAAAATTGTAAACTTGCAGCATATGAATAATTTAGGCAAACAAATAAAAAGGCAAGGCAAAAGGCAAACCCCGAACGGGGACAAGTTAACCATGGTTAATAGAACGAAGCAGGTTAAAAACCTAAACTAGGGTTAGTGTTTTAAAATTTATTTTGATCACAAACCTTAAAAAAACCTAATCTGATTAAATTATCTAAACCTAATTTAGTTAGCCTAAATTGTTTAACCTAAATTAAAATAAAATCTAATTTATTAAATTAATAAACCTAATTTAAACTAAACTTAATTAAAAAACAAAAGTTAATTTATTAACTAATTTAATTATTAAATTAAAAAAAGGCTAATTCTATTAATTAAGAATAAATAAATTTGGTTAAAAAAAAGGTTAAGTTTTTCAAAAGAATTAATTAAAAAAGTTTAGTTAAAAAGAAAATGAAGAAAATAGTAATAAATTAAAAATAATAAAAGGATTAAAAAACCTGGGCGAGTAATCCAGTGTGGATGACCTGTGAGGTAGCATGGTGGAACGCGCACGTGGGAGCGTTGGATTCATCATTGAAGCCCCTTCAAGGGTCTGGATGTGAAGGCGTACCATAGGCCTTCCTCAAGTAGCGCGCGTGGGATATGGGACTTGAGTTATTCACCAAAAATATATAGGGAAGCGAGGGATCGAACCCACGCCCCCAGTCTCAACTGAAGCCTTTGCCAACTCAACCAAACCGTTCATCTGTTTAATATACGCGTTTCATTAAATAAAATATGACGCTGGGAACATTAATGGAGAAACGCGTGCGAATTTCAAACCGGCCAATGAGATGATGACAGCCCATCATCTTCTTCATTACAACCTGTACATGAGCCTTTTACAGCGCTTCTTATAGGCTAGCTATAAAAACCTATGTTTATTACACCTGTCAACTTGTAAAATCCTCATACAAACGCAAAAATCAAAAACGAAACCATGGATGAACTCGCCTTGTTCCTACGATCTTAATGGCACCTTCAATTTAACCTAATGGTCCCTGTGTCAAAAAGCCCTGAAACGAAACCCTAATCGCTAGCAATGGCATATTGCAATTTATGAACGAAAACAAAGAATTAACTACCCAGAAACATTCAGAACTTTACGACAATCAACAATATGCAATCAAAATGCGTTTATATGCAATGAATCAATGAAAATGAAACCAAATTAAAATTTGCAAACCGTGAGTAAATTGGTGGTAATTCACGAAGCGGCGTGGCCTGGGAGTGATTGGAAAAGCTTCAAGGACGTCCCAGGAACGTGTAGAAATGCTTGAAATTCTTTGAAACCTCTCCTAACTCCAAAATCGAACTTGGATTTTCTTGAACTTTTGTGAGCTTGAATATGGTTCTTGGAGGCAGAATTTGCGTTCCCTTTGCATCTGAATAACTTTAGTACTTATAGGAGAAGGATTAGGGTAACAAAAACTGGACAAAATCCTTATGAATCAATCATTGGAAATTTGATTGGAGTATGATTTTCAATCTTTCTAAATTGGCCAAATTTCAATATTTTTCCATCAATCTTGGGGAACACGAATTTATATTGAATATGAGGTATAATTGGTGATTGGATTTGATCAATTTCATAACTCTAACCAAATATTTGATTTTTACTTGATTTATTTGAATTTAATCCCTTTTAAATGAATAAACAATTCATAATAAATCAAATAAATTCCATAAATTTGTGGCAATTGGATTTGAAGTCTTGGATAAATTGAGGATCAAGATTGAATCAAAAATATTGGGCCCATTTGTAAGAAAACTCCTTTTGAACCATATTTGTTTCACATTTTCCATCCAAATTTGTCCAACTTTGACAAGGCATATCTCTCTCAATATTAAAGATATAGAAGAGTTCTAGTACTTTTTGGAAACCTAAAGATGTCCTCTACAAGCCACTTTGGAACCTTTTTCCATTTAAGGATTTTATCTTGATGATATGGGCTTTGACAAAAAACTGCTTTTGGTTGACTTTCAAAAAGGACCTATAATCTTTTGGACCATATCTCTTAAATGAAGCATTTTTAGCCTTGGCATTAGAGAGACAAAGTTGTAGATAATTAAATTTCCTCCTTAATAGGCTTTGGTTGGAATATTGATGATGTTCCATGTGAAAGTTATGGCTGGTCAAAGTTCAGTTGACTTTTAGGTCAAAAACCCTAATTTAGAAACTTTGAGTTTTGTTGATTTCTGAAATTTTCTTGATGAATCATGATCAACCCTTGATCAAGTGATGAATGTTACTTCAAAATATTGATGTTGACCAAAAATCAAGAATTTTGACTGTATTTTGACCACAGTTGACTTTTAGTTCAAATCAGTCGACTGTTGATTATTCGAGCAGTTTACTGAGCAATCTTGTGAGTCAGAGCTTGAAACTTGGTGTGAGGATTCTTTGAGGAATATGAGAAGCCAAGAAGTCCACTTGGGGTATTCAGAACCTGATTTTACCTTGAGAGAAGCAAAACCCTAGTTGTGGGGGTTGTTGGTAAGTGAGCTTATTCCTCAGTGCTTGAGCCAAATTATTTGAAATATGATGGGCAAATTTTGGGGTATGACACTTATCCTTACCCGTGAATGTCAGCTTTATGTTTTTTTATCAACATTGTTGTTTCTTGCTTCAATCCAATCAACTCGAAAAAGTTCTTCCAAATATGCAACTACTCAACCTATCTCTCATCTCACATATATGCACTCAATTTGATAGAGTAATCACTCAATCAACATATAAAAGCATTTAATAATGAATTTAGAAATTTTCTAATCGAATCAAACAAAGTCATATTTAAACACACATTTTTTAGGTCTTTTAAAAGTTGTAACGTGACTTATGTTAGGGTAGGATAATTTAGGATAATGGGCTTAAACCGTTGGAGTTTGATACCTAATTTTCCCGATGTTTTCTAATTCCTTTTATATCATGCTTTTGTAATTCACTTGGTACTAGAGAATATGCATATTGTTGGTCCTATTTTTCAAATTTTTTTAAATAAGCTATTTTAACTTTTATTGTTTTTCTTTCTTTTTCCTTTTTATCAATTTCTCTAGTACCCCAAACCAAAACTTATTTATTGCTAACTTCCAAAAGCAACCCCAAACTTATTTTTTTGCATCAGACAACTAAAACAATTATGGATTAAATATGTTTTTAGTCCTCCTAAAAATATCTCATATTTAAATTTTTTGTCCCTCCAAAAATTTCCTTCAAAGAATGTAGAGACGAATTCTAAAGAGATACGTGATCAATTGTTCAATGATTATTTTTTAGAAACTCTAGTATTCACAAATGAGCAATTTTCTCGAAGATACTGAATGCATAAGCATGTGTTCCTTCGTATTGTGGAAGCTCCCAGTCAACATTATAAGTATTTCTGAATAATGGTTGATGCAACTGGTAAATCAAGTTTTTCACCGCTGCAAAAATTCATTGTTGTTATTCGTATATTGGCATATGGAACGTCTATTGATAGTGTGGATGACTATTTGAGATTCAGTGAAACTAGGACACTAAAATATTTTGATAAGTTTACAAGAGGTGTGATCAGCGTATTCGGAGCATAATATTGGCGAAGGCTAAACTCTAAAGACATTCAACACTTACTTCGTATGGGGGAGGCACAAGGCTTTCCATGTATGCTAGGTAGCATTGATTGTATGCATTGAGAATAAAAAAATTGTCCTGTTGCATTGAAAGTAGGGGTGGCAAATCATGTCGTGGCCCGTCGGGCCAGTCCGTGCACCCGCAAAAAAAAATGTCGGGTTGGATTGGGATTTTGAGCCCGCCACTCCACCAAAGTTTGCCCCGCCAAAAAACGCCGCCCGCCAAAGTCTGTCTTGTCTATTCGTTCAGCTCGTCCCGCTTTAAGTCCGCCCCTTTTTTATCTAATTCTAGTATTTCCAATTTTTTATGATTATATTTTATACTTTTAATTATGAATATATGTAATTTTTTAAAGTAAAATTTGTTAAAAAGTTGCTTTATAAATTTAAAAAAAAAATAAGGAAAAATCTAATTGAAAGGTAAAAAACTATTAATTTATTAAAAAAATAAATACAAAATAAAAAAATAGGCGGGTAAGTCCGCCAATCCGCCACCTTGGCGGGGCAGGCTAGATTTTTATGCTCATTTCCACTTGACGGGCTTAAGGTGGGCAGGGCAGGACGGGGTGGGCGGCCCGTTTTGCCACCCCTAATTGGAAGGCCAGTATATTCGAGACGGTCATGGAAAACCCAGTATTATGCTTGAAGCAGTAACTACACAAGACTTATGAATTTGACATGCATTCTTTGGGTTAGCGAGTTCAAATAATGATATTAATGTGTTGAACCAATACAATATCTTCAACAACGATGTTCTGCGAGGGAGAGCTCTCGAGATTCATTATACAATCAATTATATTGATTACAACATGGACTATTATTTATCATATGGCATTTATCTTGAATGAGACACATTTGTGAAAAGTATCTCAATGTCGCAAGGAGATAAGAGAAAATTGGTAGCCCAACATCAAGAATGAGCAAGAAAGTATATGAAAGTGCATTTGGGGTTCTCCAATTGCAATCTGCAATCGTACGTAACCCGACTTGATCTTGGCACTTAGATGCACTCCAGCGTATAATAGATATGTGTATCATATTACTCATCATGATTGTTGAAGACGAACGTTCCACGTATGGTGGAAACTTTGATTTTTCTTAAAATCATTTAGCCAATGACATGACGACGTTGTTGAATGATTCTAGTATTGATTTTCAAGATTTCCTACGTAGAATATTTGATGTTCGTGATAAACAAATTCATCGGCGTCTTCAACCAGACTTGATAGAACACATATGACAACATTTTGGGCATGTGAATAACATTAATTAAATTTTTTTAAAATTTATATTTTTCTTATATTTTGTGTTAGTGATGTATTTTTGCGTTTATGTATTTTTTTCTTTTATAATATAATTTTGATGAATTATTTGTGTCATGTATTATTTTGAAGGTGTGTTGTATTTTGATATATTTAAATTAATTCTTTATAATGGGGTTTAGTATGACCTATTTTTAAGTTTTTGATAGTTATATGTATATTTAAGAAAATGTAGATAAATTGTCTAAATAATTAAATAATATATAATAATATAAAAAAATTACACTGTCTCATATAAAAAACTCAAATATATATGATCTGGCTGCATTGAGATGGCTCCAAGTATGTTTAACAAAATTAAACAACATGCTATAAACTCGCTTTTTACTAAAATTACTAATCAATTTACAAAATGGACCCCTCTTGAACAAGACTCTAAAATATTTCTATTGCGTCTAATCACATCTGCTATTCAGTGTGATCATGCCCAACCTATAACTGGAAAAGCGATGGGACTTGCTGTGATCGACAAATCCAACATTAACATAAAGTCATAAAGACATAATCCATCCAAATCAATTTTGGCCATGGTAGAACCAAAAGCTAACCAAGACATAGATACAAATGTCAAATATCCTAATAGAATACAAAATATACCCAAATTGTGTAATGTCTCAACCCAATGTAACAAAACCCCCCCAAGAAATCATTCCATGAAACTAGCTAACTATCAGAAAACCCCAAAACTTCCCTCAAACAATAGTCATCAATAAACCCAAAATCATCAAAGAACTCTTCATCCATATCCATAGGATCTTCACTCTCCTCAACCACAACTTGTTTCCCTTTCTCCTCCTCATTTTCCAAAACAACAGCAGGCATGTGACCCTCAAACAGACCAATATGTCCAAACAACTTATCCTTCCTAGAAAACGTGGTCCCACATGAACACTTCCACCTACACTCTCCACCACACTGTCTCATATGGCTCTTCAAATCCGAAAGCACCGAATACTTCTTCTTATGACACCGATCACACGAATACATCTTCGGACAATGACTCCGTTTGAAATGATTCTTAACACATATCACCGATTTCAACGCCTTGAATTTTCTATGCTTCTTGTTTCTGTTGCATCCTTCAAACGGACACGAGAACCGCGTTGAACCGCGGCGTGCACTGTCGTCTAAAGGCTTCGCTAAAGCTTCCGGCGTCTTGAATCTGTTCCCGTGCGCTCGCATGTGCATCCGGAGATTCGCGTCGCGCTTGAAGCCTTTCCCGCAAATCTCGCAGAAATGGAGATGCTCCGCGAGTAATTCCACGGCGTCGAGCTCCACGATTTCGTGATCTTCGTCTGAGTCATCCACGGTGAGGTAGTTGTTGTCAGGTGGTTCTGGTCTGAGGCTGAGATTCGTCGGTGGGAGGACGGGGGCGGCGGGAACGGTGAGGTTTTGAGAGTAAGAGACGAGTGCGGCGGCGTTGACTATGGTGTTGTTGATGGCGGAGGCGATCTGGTTGGAGACGACGGTTATTTGATCGTTGGTGAATGGAGTGTTGGTGTTGATGGATTGGGAGAGAAATGTTCGTAGAGAATCGATTCTGGTCTGAACCAGGGATAGGTTCCGAAGCGGAACCTGAGGGTCGGAGTTGCTATTTGGATCTTGGTGCGGGTGATGGGAATCTAGGTTCGGATTAAACATGTTTATGGTAAGTGATAGGCTAAGAATATTCAAAGGAGTCGCAAGGAAAGAAATGGAAAGAAAATGGAGATGATTGATACAGAGAAGGTTAAGAAGGTATCCCCGCCTCAGGGAATGCGCACTCAGTTCGAGACTTAACTAGTGGCCGGCCATAATTTTATTTATAGATTAAATGTATTTTTGAGTGATATAGAAGTCATTAAAATATTAAAAACTTTATTTGTACAAAATCAATTTTAAATTTCGATTACATATCCCAATTTTGGTATTTTATTTAAGTATTTAATTGGTATGTAATTTTTAAATGTTTATTGAAATTTAACTTTTATTTTAATATTTATTAAATAATATTTATAAATAGTTATGTTATACAAACGGTGTAAAGAATTATTCACGACAATAAATACTAATTAATTTCTTTATTTAAAATTTTGACATTTGTAAAATATATATAATTTTAGTAAATAAACTTTTATAATATTCTACATATAAATTCAAAAGTCATTTAAAACTTATATATAATATTTGACAAAGTCAAAAAGTTTAAAAATAATTAAATAAATTGGATTTTACTTCCCCTTTTCAAAGTATAAGAAAAAAAAATAAAAATCCCTTATAATAATTTGAGTTGTGATTTTTTCGAAATAATCTCCATAAGAAGATGTAAAAAGAATTTTTATTTGTTGTTGGTAGGGGTGGAAATAGGTCAGGACGACCTACAGGAGTCTATAGACTAGCCTGCTTAAGGTCGGGTCACACCAGGCCTATTTAATAAAGAGATCAGACATAGGTTTTTTTAAGTCTATTTTATTAAATAGGTTAGCCTCAGGTTATTAAGAAAAACCTATGAAGTCTTATAGGCCGACCTATATTTTTCAGATATGCGAAATATGTTGGCTCATATATATATATATATATATCAACTATCTACCCAATACTAAAATGTAGCCCAAATTTACTACTTTGTCCTTACAACAAATATATTTTACACTACCAAAAGGTCTTTCATGTAATTAACAAATTCAATATTCATCCATGCCATTTGTTCACCTTCAATTGGTCAATTTATTCAATTTTTGTACTTTACCAAAACACTTATACTCTCATTGGTCCGAAATACTTACCATATCTTTTGTTTTCTCTCTCTCATTTCTATTTTCATGTTCCAATTCTTTTCCCTTCTATTTTCTCTCTCAAGCTTTCTATCTCCTCAAACCCTAAATTTGTGGCCGCCCCCATCTTCGTTTCTCCTTCCTCTGCAACTCTCAAAAGGTATATTTTATTCACTCTTCTATTTCTCTTTCATTCATATCTTTTTCTTGTGTTCATAGCAAATTTTGTTCATAACAAATTTATTGTTGTGTTATTTGATTTCTTTTTCCATATTTTTTCTATTTTATATGTAGATCTGATTATTGCTAGAGGAATGATATGACATAGATGGTGTCCAGACAATTACGAGAGAATTTACCTAAATGGTACGTTATTTTTCAATCTCTATTTTTCTTTTACCTGTGATTCTTTGTTCTTAAATGTGTTTTTTGTATTTGTTTTGTAAAATTTTCATGTCTAAATTTACCTGATTTTGCTGATGCTATGAGAGAAGCTGATTTAGAATCATCAAATTAAATTCTTCATCTTTTTCTTTAAAGACCTCATCAAACACCAAGATGGATTGCTGCTTCTGTTTGCACTATTTTATTTTGGTATTTATAAATCTTGAGAAATCTATCCACAAAATAGGAAAGGTAGGCTACTCATGCATCTTTTGTATATTTTTCAGTAGTCGGGAATAAGCACAGCAACAATGGAAGCTGAACAACTAAATTTAGTATCAGAGGGTTTTGCTCAATTGTTTCATGTTTATGTGGTGCTGATGCATTGTGCTGATTTTTTGTGGTTGTTGTGCTACTCGGAATATTAGAACTCTTGGAATTTATATTGTGAAAAACTATAGCTTGATTGAACATATTGATGCAGCTTTGATTTTTGTTTTTGTGGTGAAAAAAAGTTTGAATTTTTAACCGATTCGGTGAAAGGAAGTAGAAGAGAAACCATGTATCTAATCCAAGCCCTTGATTTGCCAGATGATTATAATACAATTGATTATAGCTAACACTGAAAATGCAGCAATTGATGCTCTTGGAGATTTTCTTTTTTAGTGGTGGTCTGTATTCTGGGATATTTTTATTGCAAGGACAAATGAGAAACATTCTGAGAATGTTGCAGCATATTTAGAGGTACCTCTCTTCTCTTCATTTGGTTTTAATGGCACTAGATACAAAAATTATTCATGAGCCTTTATTGTAATGAACTAACTCATGATTTTTGTTTTGATTGAGGTTTTGTCTCAACTGTCTTTTTGCTGTCCAAGAGTAGTGTCACTAATATATTCTCCAAAAATATGACAATGCAGTGAACGAACATTTTGTTGCATATCCAAACTATTTCAACTATTTATTACTTTCAGACATAACTTAATGTTATTCGTGTTTTGTTTAATCTTGGCAGCTTCATGAAAGGAATTGTACATGTGATTTGTTTGATCCTATAGTATCAAAATTCAACAAGGACGAAGTCCAACGCTTTGTGGAACATGGTAGTACTTTAAGCATTTTCGATAATGAACTAGCGATAACACAGACAACTAAGTTGCATTGTATTCTTAGTGTGTTGGCTTTATTATCTGCTTATTATCCATCCATGAATTCCCTTTTGATTGGCAACACTTCAATTTTCTTATATTGAATTTGAAACAAATTGCAAATGTGAATTGTTGTCATTCAGTGCTGATATATTGTGTAGTAACAGTGTGTTTTCGATAAAAAGGAACCATCAATGGCTCACTATGAAAATGTTATTGTTTCAAACATGACCATATAGTGTTTCAGTACCTCCTTCATAGTGTGTCCTCATTGGTGTTTTTGAATTAAGGTATGGCTATGTT
Organism: Vicia villosa; assembly: GCF_029867415.1. NCBI lineage: Eukaryota > Viridiplantae > Streptophyta > Magnoliopsida > Fabales > Fabaceae > Vicia > Vicia villosa. The sequence goes on along the minus strand of NC_081182.1, from coordinate 53,879,110 downwards.
ACTTTCACTACATAGCAGAGTTATTGTCACTACAATGTTTAAACACTGATTACTGGTCATTAATACAAAATAAACACTACTTAATAATCATTATTATAATTTATTTATTATATAATAAAGATAATAATGAGTTTTAAAGAAAAAGAAATATTTTTTTACAAATTAAAAATGAGAAAAAGTTTATTACTATTTTTATCCAATTTTAACAATATCACTACTAGACACAATCTATTATATTCAGAAAAAAAAAAGGCATAAACATTATTCTCAATATATATTTAAGTACAAATATATCTTACAAAATTACTTTAACCCGCCGCTCTATTTTTCATTTTTGTGCTCTGTTTTTTTCTTGCGTTTTCATCTTCTACATTGAGTATATTTTATTTTAATATTTTTTATTGTTTGTTTTTGGTCTTTTGAAAATTGATACTTAATATGATTTTATTAGCTTTTAAAATAATATAATAATGATCTCTTGAAAATAGGAAGTTGCACTGTGTCAGATTTTATTGACTCTTCTGTTCGAAATTTCTTTGTATTGTACATTATAATATATCTAAAATTTTACAAATAAATTAATCATTTCAAATTTCGCATTTATATTTAAAATTTTACGTTTCTATTTGTTAAATTTTATTTTTTTTCCAACTTATATGTTTTTTTTATGGTTATTTAATATAGTTGAATTTTTATGGTTATTATTCATTTATAATTAAATCATTCACTTTAAATTTATATAATTCTAAATCTATTTTATATTATATTAAATTAATTTACATGTTATTAGGCTGTATTTTACGGGTCACTATCAACCGAATACATATTTTATTTATTTTTTCAAATGTGAAAATTCTTTTTATTCTCTTTTCGTCTCATGGGTCAATATTTTTCTTTTATATAATTATTTAATAATTAAATTCATTTCAAATTTACTTGTATTTAAATAATTTTATACCATATCAATTGCTTGATAGTATAATGTATTTTTTAATATATTAACATTAAAAATGTTTTTATCTCGCGGGTCACTAACAAGACAATGTTTATTTTAGTTTAATCAATCAATATTTCAATTTAAGAGACATTTTTTTTTAAATATTATTTTTGTCTCTATCTCACAATTGTTTTTTTTCTTCTTTTGTGTATGATTATTTAATATAATTAAATCTATCTTACAATTATACAAGATGTACTAAGATATCACATGAAGTTTAAATAGCTCCTTGACTATTTGTAAACAGAAAACCAGGAAACTGGTTTAACTATTACTACATTCTTTTAATGTAGGTAGTTGACCTCAAGTATGAAGGTTTTATCATACTGTGGTAGAGTTATAAATTGTGTAAAATATACATGTGAGATACCTTTGGTTTTTTAGCTTTAAAATGCCATGTTTCACATCGCTTACTGAGGTTGGTGCATAATAAATTTAAGTTTGGAATAATGCTAAGTTATCATAAAAATGAATTATATTTGAAACAATTACTATTTTTTTTGTCATTTGTTGACTAATTAATTACAAAATGAATATTTATTAGAGACATAAAAAAATTGTGAACACATAAATTGTTTTGAAAATATTTTATTATATGAAACGTTGAACACGTCTATAATTTATTATACTATCTTTGAGTATTATAAGACAAAAAATGTCACTTTATATATTCTTTTAAAAGAATAGTTTATAATTTTCCTTTCAAAATTATTAGGAAAAAAAATAATATCAAACAATTACTATTCAATTACACAAAATGAATATGATAGTAAAATGTTTAATCTTACGGGTCACTTTCAACACAATACTTATTATATTTTAATAAATTTCAAATTTTTTTCTTTCTCCATCTCATTGGTTCCTTTATCAAATGATCATAGAATATGAATGAATTTTTCTGAGCGGATGCACGAGTCACTATCACCATAATATTTAATTTTTTGAAGTGATCAAATATTATCGAATAATCTAAAATATAAATGAAGGAACCCGCTATCACCATAATACTTATTTTTTTGAAGTGATCAAACTTTATAAGATACAAATGAAAGCACCCGTGCGGACGCACGGGTCTTCTACTAGTATATATATATATATATATATATATATATATATATATATATATATATATATATATATATATATATATATATATATATATATATATATTAGGAAAAAAATACTAAATAGGCTAGCCTATGTATGCATATATATTAGAACAGAGGCTAAATAGATCGGCTTATATATACATATATAGGTCGGTCTATAAGGCTTTTTAAGTAATATGGATTAATTAAAAAGTAGAGGCTTATATATATATAATTTTAAATAGGCTTTCAGACCAGACTTTTAAAAAAGTCAAGCTAAAAAATTGACCCTATGATAAGCCATATGTCAGGCTTATGTCTTTTAAATTTATCGTAGGCCAGACTCATGCCTTCTAAAGTCCGACCTAGCATATTTTCATCCCTAGTTGTTGGTTATAAAAAAAGATGAGAGAGAGTGTAAATTAAATGCAATTCGTATTTAATTTTATTTTAAAAAAGATGAAAGTTAATTTTTTTCTCTTATATTTTGGGACAAGAAAAATATATATTTTTTCTTAAATTTCAGAACGAAGGGAGTAAATTAAATGAAGAACATTTTATAAGAATTAAAAATAATAAAATTTAATAAATTTAATTAAATTTAAAAGGTTTGATTAATGTATATGGCAAAAGACAAAATATACTAATTATATTTTACTTTAATTCAATTTAGAGTTTAATGATATAATATAATATAATAAATTAGTTATATACATACCAAAAATACTTAGGTCGATTTAGGAACTGGGATTCAAAGATTAGGAGCTATGGCAAAAAACCCGACTTGTAGCACGCAGTCGAGTACGCCTGAGCATCACCCCAAGTTGGTGCATAGGCCAAGTCAGAGGGAGCAGTGAATCAGCACCTAAGTTGCCTGATATCCCTTGTCGACGGCGACGATTACAAATGTGAAAGGGTGCCAAGGCCGTTATGCAGAGCATTATGCTTCATAAAGATTATGGTGGAAGTTAGATTGTTGTCATTATTGGGGGTCTCCAATAGTTATTCCATAAAGGCTTCAGGTCATTAGTGCAGAGGTATAAATAAGGGCTCATATATGAGGGATAAGCAAGACATTCACTCTTGAGTTTACGCGTACCACTATCGTGCAACTCAAATCCCTTAGTTCATCCAGTCACCCTCTCAGTTTTTTACAATACAGTTGCAACCTCACTGGATTAGCTTATGGGAGGTGATCTAAATGTGTTTTGCAGGAAAATTTGGTACCCACCGTGGGGCCTAAAGTAAAAATTTCTCATGCCACACTACTACACACCCCTTTCTTATTCTCTAGTCATGTCTGAGGCGTCACCGGTTAGTAAGGATCCTCCATCGGATTTGACCCAAATACTGGACATGGTGGAAGCCTTGAGATAGGAGAATGAGAACCTACAAGATAATGTCCAAACACTACAAACCCAAATAGTGCGTGATGACGGTTTTGAGGAGGAGCCCTTGGACCTCCAGCCTTTGGCAGAAGCTGTTTGGGAAGATGGGGTACCGGAGACTTTCAAGTTGCCACCCTTGACATCCTTTGATGGCAAAAGCGACTCCCATGAACACAATATTTCTGTCAATAGCCAGATGGCCACAACCAGCACCTCATCCTCGTTGAATTGTAAGCTGATGGCAGGAACGTTCAAAGATGTCGCTCTACACTGGTACATGAGTCTGCCGATGTCCTCGATCGTCAGGTACCAAGACTTAACATGCAAAATGGTGCAGTGTTTCGCGGCCAACAAGCACAGAAATGTGTCAAACTCCGGTTTGTTTAACGTACGTCAGGGTTCTTTTGAATCTTTGCGCAAATACATAACAAGTTTCAATGAGGAGGCCATAAAAGTTTTCCTTGGTCTTTCCTAGGTCTTTCTAGGAGGTGATGGACTCGTCGGTGAGGCTTTTGTATCAGGCCATGTCACCCTTCCTAAAATTGGTGGGGAACAACCTGCATGTGATAACGCCTCTAACGTTGCGATAATCGAGCAAAGCATTGATGTTTTCGAGATGCTCATTTGGATCAGTCGTGTCGTCGTACGTTCCCAAATTAGACGCTTTTTCCTGCCTCTTGGGAAGGAGAGCGTCCATGATAGCTCGAGATAACGAGACGTGGGGGTCATCTTCATCACTCCAGAAAAGGCGGACGTGACGGGGAGAGGCCGTGCCTTACTCATTGAGGGTTGTCGTCGTGGCGTGGCGATGAGTTCCTTGGTCGACCCTTTGTTTTGACAGGGGATGAGTGACGGTTTTCACCTTATCGACCGACATTGTTTTTCTTGACCTCCAGGGAGTGTTGATCCTCGCAGGGAGGAGAACGGTTGTATTTTTGGTCATTACAGGTTGCGGCCTTTCTAACACCGGTGACGGCCCGATCGTCAAGGCGAAAGGCTTTGGGAGTCGTGTTGTTGTTGTCTCCGCGGGGGAGAGCGTGAACGGCGGTCCTTCTCTAGTGCTCCGATCCTTTCATTCTGCTAGTAGATTATATCGTTGGTCTGGTTGAGTGTTGCGAATAAGACCACCATAGTCAGGTCAACATTGGGCGGCACCAGAATTCGGTGAAACTTCTCTAGTGTCTTCTCTGGACCCTTACGAGTTTCTATGAATTGGAGGGCTTTGTCGTCAGATGAGAGGGAAACGGTTGTCCCATCCTTCCTTTTTGGGGAGCCTTCCTCTGCACATGGCATCTCATTGCCTTTATTGGGGTTACGGACGTGAGAGAGGACGGTTGCGGAACCATCGATGTTGTTACTGTCTTGACTGGCCATGATCGGATACCGATATTTTATTTTTCTCTTTCGGTTTCAGGGAAAGAAAAATGGGGAAACAACAGTTCTCACAGACGACGCCAATGATTTTACTGGGATTTGAATGTAAGTGTGACTGATGGACGTCGTGGACTTGATGGAATCAATGGAGGAAGGGGTGTACCTGCAGACACCCTGAAGCTCAAGTAAGAATGGTTGAAATGGTGATGAGTAAAGGTTAGAGTAGAATAGAAAACATGACCCTCTTGCAGAGGAGGGTATTTATAGTGAGCCCCAAGCGTTGGGCCAATGGTCTCCGTTATGGGAGTAAAGTCCAAGCCCATAACGCATGACTTGCAGGATTTCCACGTGAGTATTGATGAGCAACACATGCTCATCATGCTAGGTCAACTGCCCCGTGATCCCCTGGTTGTGGGTGGACCTGCCCATTATGGAGGGAAAGACGGTTTCTTCGTCCATGCGAAGAGAAGGTATCAGTTAATGACATGTCCTCGAGTGGGGAGCACGTGGAGAAAGTTCCCCTTTGCTAGCCCCAATGGATTGGGTCAGCACTTTAAGCCGTCCTCGATATAGGTGTGGATTGGTTAGGGTCGACGCTGGGCGAGTCACATGCCCAGTCCGAAACACAATTCAGAACACAATCCAAAAAATGTTTAAGAGACCTAACAACTTTTATATATAAGATATATATTAAAAATATTTAAATAAGGGTCTTGCTAACCAGTACCCTTAGGGCAATGGTTAAGCATTCCAAAGAAAGAAAATATTTTATAGAAAATTTAATATTTCAATTTTTGAGGCATTAAATACGCAAATTACTGAGATAAATTTACTATTTTAAATTCTTAACCATTGCCCTGAGGGCACTGGTTAGCATTTTCCTTTAAATAATAGTATTCATGGATATCCGCAAATACTTGCGGGTATCTCAAAATCCACAAATACTCGAACGTGTATAGGGTGGGTACTAGTATCATGTTTATTAAATGAGACAGATAGTTGTTTACTGGTATTTTTGGTAACCAATCACGAGTTTATTTAAGCAAGTGAGATTAACTCGAAAATTCTCCAAAACAATTTGGGCAAATAAATTGTACGTAAACACGTGCGTGTAAATTGAATGTAGTTGTTCGTACAAAGACAACATAAAGACAAACTTTAAATGAAGACAAGCTTTGATAAATGACAAGATTAAATGCAATAAATGACATTAAACAAAAGTGAAGATAAAAGACTGAAAATGTAAATGTTTCATTTAAAGAAACAAGAAAACGATGAAAAGATTAGGCGCAGACACATACATGTTTATCGCGAACTATTTCGCTCTCTGACTAGGGTACTCCAGTCGTATGGAGAAAATGTATAAATGTTGTGACCTCTATTACAATGCATGAGTATCTTATTTATTCTATTTATAAATAATTGTCGACGACGGTTCCAACCACTAGGGGGTGCTATGTTTCACCCCATTTTTGATCTTCAAGTTCTCACTAGCGCGTCCACGTGTCACACACGATTTTTTGTTGTAACCCACATTGAATGAAACTGTTTCAAACTTCTCCACGAACTCTTGATCACATCTGCTAACTTACTATCAACATCGTCTTCCTCGACAACTCAATTTTGGAGAATTTCCACGCCTTTAGCCTTTTTGTAGCTTTGTCAACTCATGGTCATGTCGACTGTCTTTTTCGAGATTTTGGACATGTTTCTAGCTGATCATAATCTTTTGGATCTGTTCTTGCGATTCTTCCAAACTATAAATGTCACATCAGCTAGCTCTCTGGTCGACGCTTCGTTGATGTTGTATCATTAGCGTCCTAAAACACTTGACATTAATGCTCTTACCACTGAATGTTCCTCCATTATGACCATTTTCGTTGATTTTCTCTTTGCTAAAAATCTCAATGTAACAGTAGCGGGGGACTAGGGCATTTGCTCATGGATACCATTGTCATCCCTACATCCATCACAACCACGCGTTTTCTTTCTCTATTGGAACTTGCAACTCTTTCTTCTCTTATATCAAAACAAAATTAATCTATTTTCTTTTCATTAGACAAAAATCATCTCTCTTCATCAAACAAATGATTATTTTCTACGATAATAAAATTGTTCTATCTTTTTTTCATCAAACCAAAATCATCCTCTCTTTTTTCCTCATCAAACAAAGCTCAATAGTCTCAACTTATACCATTTAATTTCAACCTTTATGGTGCGCATTTAAACAAAACTCAATTGTTTACCTCTATACTTGATTTTAGTCAAAGTTATGATGATAGGATGAAATCTTTGAAAGTTGATAAATTGGGTTGGTTTTGACATTATTTTTAAGTATTACTCCATTCTTCATAGGGAATTATATTCAATAATTCAAGTTTATCAATAATTTTTCAGTGTATATTTTTATAGCTTCAAATAAAGCTTCATTATAAAAAAACTTTAGTGTGTTTTATGTTTGAAAATTTATTAACCAACGTCCGACTTGTATTAATCTTTTTTTTTTTAAAATAATCAATTTTGTTTTATTTATAATTTACTTTTTTTTTTTATGTCCGTGCATTAACTAACTTTTTGAACAATATCAATACACAATTAACCAAACTTATTTTACTTGTAATCTACTTTAGTTTTTATCTAAAAACTCATTAACCAACCTCTGCTATTAATAATAAAAATAAGGCTTAAATGCACCTCTGGTCCCTGTAAGTTAGCGAGTTTGTTATTTTCGTCCCTGTAAGTTTTTTTGTTGGTATGAGTCCCTATATCATACTTTTTACTTGCGGTTTAGTCCCTAAAGCCAAAATCCGCAGGAAAATCTGCAGGTTTTCTGCGAATTTTCCTGCGGATTTTGATTTTAGGGACTAAAACAAACGCGAAAGTGAAATATAGGGACTCAGACCCAGAAAAAAACTTACAGGGACGAAAATCAAAAACTCGTTAACTTACAGAGACCAAAAGTGCATTTAAGCCTAAAAATAATATCGTGTATTTGAAGATACTAATATAAGGTGTAGATATTAAAACTTGTGTCAAAACAACAAATCTTTTTACATAAATATAGAGTTAAGTACTTAAGTACAAAAATCCGCATTACTATTTGTAAAAGATTCGCATATACGTAGTATTTTACATGGCTTATTTATTTGTGCATTAAAATATCATTTTTTTATTACAAAAATAGAATTAGTTTGTCAAGTAATGCAATTGAGATAAAAAAGAAAAATTGAAAATGAATTGTAAGAAAAGTAGAAACCGTTTCACACGATCTGTCTCGGATATTGTGGCGAACCCGTAGGAAAATAGTGGATTCTCCGTAATCACTTTTAAACGCATATATCTGTGGGTAACATAATAACATTTTCTCTCTTTACAAAACGCCGTTCTCTTCTCCATTTTCTGCATTCTATTCTACTCTCCACGTGCATTTTCTTTCCTCTAACGAAACCCTTGTTTACTTCTTTCCTTGTTACTTTCAATCCAAAAAATCAAAATCACCTTCAATTTCCCCTCAGAGAGAATAATGAACTCCGATTCAATTCACTGAGTTGAACCGGAGAAAGATCTGAGTCAGTGTGAACGATTTAACGCGCTTATGGGTGGTTCTGGTTCCAAACTTGAGAAGGCTCTCGGTGATAATTTTCCTGAAGGAGAACATTACTTCGGCCTTGAGAATTTTGGCAATACCTGTTATTGCAACAGCGTTTTGCAGGTTTTCGTCAATCTTATTTCTGTTTCTTCCAGATTCAGATTTTGATCTGGTTATTTAGAAAATTGTCACTTAACTGTTGCGCTTTCTTGTTGTTCTTTGTAGTTTTGTTGATAGGTTTATCGTTGATTTGATTACTTCTCTTAATGCGAATCTGTTAGGATAGGAACTTGTTGTTTGTATTTTGCTGAATTTTGAAATGCTGTATTAAACAATGAAGGAAAATTTTAGTGATAACGTGTTGCATTTGAGACTTTGAGAAAGTAATTTGATTTAATTGATTGAAAAAATGTTTTGCATATTTTATTGATTCGGGTATTGAATCAAATGTGAATACTTTTGTTTTGCCCTGTTTATTAGGTCTGACCAATTATTAGCAAAGTTAGGGTTTGATTCTCAGTACTGGAAAGGATACTAGAATCCATGTTATTAGCTATTGCTTATTCAAAATATGTTGATAATGATCACTGAATCTGTCGAACTTGTTTTGTGGAGTACTTTTACGTTTCAACCCTAAACAAATGTGTTTTGATACCAGAAATCTTTTGAGTGTGTTAGTTTGTAAACCCTGTAACTAAATTTGTGGGTTTTTTTTACTAACAATGTTCTTTCTTGTTCTATAGGCTCTATACTTTTGTGTTCCATTTCGAGAACAATTGCTACAGTATTATGGAAAAAACAAAAACATGCCGGATGCAGAGGAAAATCTTTTGACTTGCCTAGCTGACTTATTTTCGCAGGTAACAAATCTACAATTAGAAAAATTCTTGGCGTTTCTTGCATGAGACACCTATTCATATTTGATCGACTAAATTGTTATTTATCATTATAGAATTTAATATATATAACATGGTGTGATGTTACATGTTATGGATGAAAGAACCCAGTTCACCAAATTAGTAACTTATCAACCATACTTAGACCAAATAATTATTGTCCCAGATGTCATGTTAAAATAACTACAAGAATGCCCGAAAGTTTATCAAGTAGACCTTGCGACATCCAAAAATAACATATGATAATTTGTACATTGTAGCTAAGAACATGCATTTACTTATATCCATTTCTCTAGACTATCACCATAGCATTGTGTATAGTCTTGATTTAGACACCTCTTATAGTAGTGTAAAATGTTACACGGTAACTTGGCAAACACCCATAATTCAATTTATACGTTTCTGTCGAAGCCTTTTCTTTTCTCTCTAAATTGTAACCTGAAAATTTTGTAGGCTATTTGTGAAGTTTATTAAAACATGACTAGATACTGTAGGGCATAAAGTATGTTCCCTTGGTTTATGTTACTTCTTGTTAGCTGTTGTGTTTTGTTCTTTTTTGTTTCCCTCGAATGAGGGATTCACAAACACTGATGATTGCATCCATGTCTAAATCATCAATAAACTATACTCGAGTATACATTTTTTAAATTATTTCTCTTTTGAAAAATTGCTTCAAAGTATATGCGCGTGCTTTTTATAAATACCTATTTTTATTGCTTTTTTCTTCTCTGTGATTATCTTTTTGAGATACAGAGGTGATTGTATGCTTGCCTAAATATGATTGTTGCGGGTTTGAGTATCTATATTTTGTATATCTTCAACGTTCTGAATAATATATTGCTTCAGATGTCCAGTTAATGCACTCACCTGGTTGTTTATTACTTTCATGATTTTGAATTTACCATGTTACTTCTTTTGAATGTAGATAAGTTCCCAGAAGAGGAAAACAGGTGTAATTGCTCCCAAACGATTTGTACAGAGGTTGAAAAAACAGAATGAACTCTTCCGTAGCTATATGCACCAGGTACATGTTTAAACTTGACTAGCATGTGCACAAAAGTAAAAGACGGGGTTGTTCTATAAATTATCAACTTTCCTTTGAGAGTAATGAATAGAATATTAGTTTGTACACATGTAAAGTGTTTGGATATGTTTATACATACAGGCATCTTTTCTGAATATCCCTGCTTAGTTGTTTCTCAGTTGCAATTGGTTTCATTATAAAACTTAGCTAGAGATGCTTGCAAAGTCAATTTTTGTAATTGGTATATAATTGGTCTCGTCCAAGAAACTGTTGTTGTATCACTGTCACACTTACACCCGAGAGCAAAATGGTTTTGAGCACAGTTAAATTTGATATCATAGTTAGGACGATGGTCCGCCAGCTGGGTGGTCAATATATCAAGGTTGCAATCCATTCCCTTGAGCTCAACATATTTTAGTGCAAAGAAATTCTTTATAACTGTTTCATAAGATCATGGTGTATTGATCTTCTATATGAGTATATTAAGATCTCTCTATCCGAAATGAGACATTAGACAGTGTTTTTTATTGATTTTTTTGAAATGCAATCTTTTAAAACCTATTTTTCTTTAACGCCTACAGTGAGGTTGAATAATATTTTTTTTTAGTTCAAACAATGTTGTTCTTTATATAATCTCTATTTGTTTACTAGATGTCTCTTTCCTCACCTGAGGTTGTTTCACAAGTGAATGTTATTCCTTATTATTCAAATCTTCTGTTTGTTGTATGATGTCTCTTATTAATGTATTTCTTTAAAAAATAATCTGTATAAAGATTAAAAAGCAACACTGTCATTTTGAATCTTCTAATTTTTGGTAGGACGCCCATGAATTCTTAAACTATTTGTTAAATGAACTTGTTGACATTCTGGAAAAAGAGGCCCAGATTGCAAAAGACAATCGAGAGACATTACTACCTTCAGAGAAGATTGCGAATGGACCAAAAAATGGTTTATCTAATGGTGCTAAAAAAGAGCCGCCTTTAGCTACTTGGGTGCACAAAAATTTCCAGGTGATTTGGCAATTCATTGTTTCTATTTTAGCATGTTGCTTGCAGCAAAGCTTGGAGTAACCATACACTGTGAACTTGTTATTTGATCAATCAGTGTAGGGGGATACTACTTGCACTCCATCATGATCACAAAAACAATATTTTTTACATAATGGAATCTCATTGTTGTAAATTGCTTTGATCAGGGAATACTTACCAATGAGACAAGGTGCTTGCAATGTGAAACAGTAACGGCTAGGGATGAAACATTTTTCGACTTGAGTCTTGATATTGAACAAAACAGTTCCATTACAAGTTGCTTGAAAAATTTCAGTTCAACGGAGACATTGAATGCTGAAGACAAATTTTTTTGTGACAAGTGCTGCAGGTATATAGCATTTCCTGGCCACAAATTTTTATCTCATAATTATCTAAACATTATTTTTGCGGCATCAGCTGCATGTACTTCATCAGTACTATTTTTGGATGATAAAGGGCCAGTTCTACTTTTTTAAATTGTTTTTGTAGCTGACCTGTTTTACCACTTCTTTATTAAGATGATTTTTTTATGATGAGTCAAAGGTGTTAAGTGGCTTCACTGTTATGTTTGTTGCCATTTGTCATGTCATAAGCAGGAACCTTAATAGGTTTACATTCCATTGATAGACATTTTTTTCATCTATTTCCTGAAAGGGTTATTATGGTCGTGTGGCTCGTGTCAATTTAATCCGGAATATAATGCCTGTACTCATCTGTTTTACTTTTCATGTTCTGTTATTAACCGAGATGCAAACTTTCTTTTGATTAGTTTGCAAGAAGCTCAAAAGAGGATGAAGATAAAGAGACCGCCTCGTGTTTTAGTCATTCATCTTAAGCGGTTTAAGTACATGGAACAACTGGGCCGCTACAAGAAACTGTCTTACCGTGTGGTTTTTCCCCTTGAGCTCAGGTTGAGTGATACAGATGAAGAAGCAGATATTGAGTATTCTCTATTTGCTGTAGTTGTCCATGTTGGGAGTGGGCCTAATCATGGGCATTATGTTTGCCTTGTAAAAAACCATAACCACTGGTTATGTTTTGACGACGAAACTGTTGAGGCGGTTGATGAAGCTGCTGTTCAAACATTCTTTGGGTCAACTCAAGAATTCAACAATAATACAGACCATGGTTATATTTTGTTCTACGAGAGCGTTAACAGAAACTAAACAGAGTAGAGCCTTACCAGTTTTAGGTACTTGAATATTTTAGACTTTCCTTGTTCATCTGTTTGGTTATCAATTATTTTCTCTTTACGATTTTCCTTAATCAATCTGCTTGAGGTGTGATACCTTCAAGACAGCATACAGTTGTGAAAATGTATACTAGGTGGTTGGCATGTACAGCTGATAGTGAAAGCACTGATTTTTTTAAAAAACTTTTCGCATAACAGATACACCACAATGCATTCATGGTTAAGTGTTAAATGTTCAATTATAGTTAGAAACACAATGCAATGGTAGTTACTTTTAAGCACCTTTTTGCACTCACAGAAGATCGTTATATAAAAGGGACATGAATTATTTTCTACATTTTGTTTTACAAGAGCTTGCTGGGAAGTGTGATGAACAAAAGCATTCACAAAGTGATTAATGTATTGAATCATGGAGCATTGTTTCTAAAGTGATTAATGCCAGTTGTAGTTGCTTGAAATTGAAACTCAAATAGATTTATATTCTTTTGTTGTGTATATTCTAAGGTGACTGAACTAGTAGGATTCAGTAGCTACTTATGTTGAAGTTATTCAGAACTCAAGTTAAAGAATGAATTTATCCATCTGGAATAAAATCGAATTATAACTGGGAAGTCCATAGAATCGAAGTATTGTACAAAAGGAGAAGCTAATTATTTAGTTTGTTGTGATCGCCGGGTTAACTTGAAATTCTGGGGTCAAAATTAGACCACCAACTTTTATCGAGATATGGATATAACTATATAAAGATAATATCAATGATGAGTATAAGAAAAGAGTTCTGAAGAGATAAAATTAATACAGCAATAATAATATCAAATATTCATATTAACATTTGCCTAAGAAAATTAGACAAAGTTTAGCAATGGCCTTGGGTTTCTTTTATAGACGTGTGTGCTTGCCTCTTAATCCATTAAGTAGAGAGGATTTGAAATGATCCGGGCCTTTTGCCTCTTTATCCATCAAGTAGAGAGGGCCTTAAGGCTGAGACAAAATATTTCTCTCAAGGCTATGTCAGACAATGAAGGAGTCGGGAAAAGCCTTTAAGTGATGTTGGCCGACCTCTAGGATGTTGTTCCAATGTGAAATAGCACTGAAATGTCTGGTTGAAAAAGTAGTGGAGAACAAGCACATTAAATTCAGTCTCATCATCAAAATGTTTCAATCTTCTTTTGAAATGTGTATTGACGCGACAGGCTAGGGCATGACGTGATTTATAGTGCACTTGAGTGCGCTCGAGTTTGCGTGTATAAACAAGAAGAAATCTAGCTATTGATCTTGGAACTTCTTTCTCTAGCTGGTTTGAATCCTTCAACTGCAGATGTTTATAAATACGAGGAGTTGAGTGATCGGTAAAATAGCAAGTGTACTATTTTGCCTCTGTAGTAATAATAGGGAAATTCTTCGAATGTCGATCTCAAGGACTGCACGTTAATATCGAGTTTAAATAATGGTTCAATTAAACAAAAACTATATTTGGAGTTTTGATTTGCAATTATAAATTAACAATAAATAAAAATGTCAGAAAATTGACTAAGTGATTTTAACAAATATGAGAGTATGCTAGGGTAAAGTGTATGATTTGCCCTGTAATAACCTTGAATTTTGATTTCTTCAATAAGTTCATAACCTTTAATTACCGCCCTTTAGATTATTTTCCCCTAAGTCCTTAGTGGGAAAACCTTTGAACATTCATCCTAAATCCTAAGTCCTTAGAGAATTATGATGAAATCAAGCCTTTATGTTATCAAGAGTTAATCGGTAACTATAGGGTATCCCTAGTCCTAGGTGATATCTACTATAGTCTAATCGTACAAAAACCTTAACAACCGCTGTCCAGCTGATTGTTAATCGTAAATCAATCTTGTTGGTCCGACAAAGAAAGCATAAAAACCTTGTACAATTAAATTAAATAAGAAAACAAATCTATTGATGAACTCAGGAATTCAAAATCATTACATAATCAAATTAGGGACACCCCCTAGCATTGGGGTTTAGTTACTCATATTGTTCAAAGAAAACAAAATGTAAAATAGAGACATTACAAGAATTGAGATGAAAGTTGATCTTCAATCGCTTCCGTTCATGAAAACCTTCTTCTCTCCCAAACCCTTGTTTTCTCCAATCTTCAATCGTGTCTTCTCTTAGCCAAAAAGTCTTTTTTTCCTTCTCCAAATCACTTATTTATCCTCATAGGTTTCCTAGTCTAGGTAAAATACCAAAACTTCCCTCTGGTTCTTTAAAAATCACAAAATGCTGAATTTCTAAAATCTGACGCGCAGGTTGACACGGTCTGCCCGTGTCAGCCTCTGACTTCAGAATTTGGCTTTGACTTCAACATCAAAGTTGTAGCCCTTTTCGTTAGCGAAATTTTGCCACCGGAACCGCATCATTCGGAGTTACGAAGCTCTAGTTATGATCAAAATACTACACGCCTGTCACGATGAAAAACATGCTGAAAATTTCCAGATCTCACACTTGCTAACACAGGCCGTATCAGCCCCCTGACTTTCATCTCTGTTGAATTTTCTTGGCCACACTTCATCCTAACACGGCCTATTTCAGTTGACACAAGTGGTCATGTCAAACTTCATGTAGCATGATTTTTCACTTCCTTCGAAACTCCCCTTTTTGTACTTTTTTGCATTGATTTTTCTCGATTTATTCCTTTGAGCCTGCAAACAGTACAATACACAACCAAAGCATAAAATGTAGAAGAATGAAGCAAAACGCTTGACAATATAAGGCAAAGATGACTAAAATCAACGGTAAATAAGCGTGTAAAAACCACTGATCAAACTCCCCCAAACTTAAACCGTTGCTTGACCTCAAGCGACAATTACAAGAGAAAATGAACATCACAGCATACCGGTACTCATACGTGAGATATCCGTTTGTATTGATCAAGAAACAGTTGGTCCGGTATTCACATGACGTGACGAGTTTCTGCTAGAACATTAAACCTTAAGCTCCCCTTTCGGATACCTCTCCAACTATGCTTTGCACTTAAGTCTCTTTTCGATTTTCCTCCTCTTTCATTCGGACAATCACATTAAGGCACTGCATTTCTTATAATGATCATCACATGCATGAGACGAATCAAGACTTTTTATTTTCTTTTTCTGGCACCAAACGAGCAACATTTGCTTCTTTTAATTACCGATGAAATTTTCAAACTTTGCAGTTATATATTGTCCTTTTTGGACGACGTTTGGGGATCAACCTCCTTTGGGCTGAATAACCGGGTGAGGGTTACCCAACTTAGCGAACCGGTTGCCTTTTACCTCCTTTTCATCATCTGGTGTCAACTTTATCAATTTTTTTTCTCAACCAGTCATCATGCATGTGAATCTGAATTATGCCAGACTGTATCAATAAACTACTCGAGGAGTACTTCTCAGGAGACAAGTACTATGGTGCAAATCTACACGTTAGACTCGTATTTCTTTTAGGGAACCAAGGGTGTTTAAACAAACCTCTTCTTGTCACATTATTCCGAACTTTCTGTCCTCAAACAATCCTCCCTTCATCTCTATATACTATTCCCGATCGCTCTTTAAGATCAAAACTCTTCAACAAAAATTAAAATTTCGGTCAAAATTTGGGAAGAACTCAATGTTTGGTTTTACACATCATAACAAAAACATAATAAGAAAAATGCAAGAGTAACTGCAAAGTCTTTGGCATTCAAACTTATAATCACTTTCCCAAAAAAAGTCTTTGTTCCCTCTTCCTTGAGAGTATTTATCGAAGCAATCAACGATGCCTTGCTCAAAGTCTTTGTCTTTCTTCCTCTTCTCCGTTTTGTCAATATCTCACAATTAGGTACCTTCCTCATTTAGCTTTTCTTTCAACCTTTCCTGTTTTCTAGACTTGATGAGTGATAATGTCGTTAACCTAGTGAGTGATTCTTATTTGGAAAGGGTATTTGGGGACTCTATAATAGAAGAGACTTCTTCATCCGACTCATTAAAGGTCCCTTTTATCAAATGTTGGCAGATGAGTTAATCACGTTGAGATCCCTATGCCCCTTCCATCTAAACCGAGGAAGAAACAAGCGAGCCGGAATATGAGAAAATGCACTAAGAATTATATTCAAATTTTTTTTAGAACCAATAATTGTGAATCAAGTGACGCTGATGTGAATGCCTACTTGGATCTTCAAGATCGGTTGGATGCCGCGAAGCATGGCTAGGTGTATGCAAAAGTAGCAGACACTCCATCTGTTCTAAGCAATAGTTAAGCCGTCCTGAAGCACTTAAAAGTTGCGCCTCCCAACTCCATCTGAAATTTTGGGTTACATGAGGATATTTCGATTGTGTGTTGAATATAAGTCTCGAGAGCCTTCCCTTGAGTTATTCTTTAGTATGTTGCATTTGATGCATCCTCTCAGGATAACTTCCGGGACTAAAGGCTCATTAGCCTCCATATGGACAATCCTTGGTTCGACCACTTCATCCTAGATTAAGGCCATTTTTTGGGGTGCCTTTTGCTGGTAAAGCCCCTCACTTTTTGCTACCTCTCTGCTGATTCTCTTTGCTTTTGTCGGGGTTCATTTTCAAAGTATTAGTCTTCTCTTCACTTTAATCGGGACGCCAACTCCTACCGCACCAGGTTAGGTCCTCTTTCACCTAATGAGACGGTGATGAAGGAAGACGAGCATTCTTGGTTTAAAGGGCTCAACTATATGAGGAATGGTTCAACCATGGTGAAATGCCCCCTACCAAGGTGAGAAAAAGGCGAATTGACACTTACGCTATTGTGAATGCAATTAACCTAGAGGAGAGGAAAGAGTTATTTGGTGAGGATATAGTCTTTGATTTTTTTAACATGTATGATTGTATTTTGCAGATAACATGGAAAAAGTGGAATAGCTGACAATATTTATTGATTTTGCCAATGCCCAAGGCGTAAAGGCTAGCTCTTCAGACCAGATTGTGATATCTCTTCCTCATATTACAATTGATGCCGCTTCTGTTTCTCTTGTCTCAACCATTGAGACTACTACTATTGCCTCCAGTGTCGACCAGCTGGTCACCACTGCAGTTACCTTGACCATGAGATATGCATCCCTGCTTCCAATTTCAATGAAAAGGGCCTAAAATGAAGATCAACATTCTCTCTAGAAGATGGTTCTCCAAAAAAAATTCATCTTGCCAGGGACGATACTTTAGGGGAGGTGACTCCCTTCATGTGGATGCTAGGTATCTTTTTCTTCCCGGCTTGCTCACACTCTTGAGGAGTTCGTCGCTACTGTTTCAACATCAGATTTATCCTTCGTCTAGAATTTATCTCTTGCGGAGAAGTTGGTCATTCTCTTCGAGATCACTTATAATGTGTACTAGGCATCTTCCTTGTTTTCTCTTGCCACCGTTGGTAGGGGCTGTCTTGACTCCTACAAATCCCTCCAAGAAAGGGACAATTGGAAAAGGAAATGTGAAGTTATGGAACAAATGTGATCTAATCCCTAGGAGAAGTTTATTGCATTGCAGGAGAAGGTAAACCATGCAAACTCTTTACAAGAGGAGGCGAAGACTCACGACTCCCCTTTTAGATTGGTTACCCGGGTAATTGAGCTGGAGGCTGATTTTAAGAGTATGGAGAAGCAGTATCAGGATGACTCTAACACTGTTACTAAGAAGACTCGTCAAGCAAAGGAGGACCAGAAGAATCTTCTTCTAGAGGCCGAGGCTCATGCCAATGCCTTGAAAATTCTTGAAGATGAGGTTGCCGATCGGAAGGAGAAGCTCAATGATTCCCTTCAGCTGTACATATAAATCGTGTACGGGGTTTGTGACCAGGTCGTGGAGCAAGTGAGGAGGTTATGTCCCAATGCCATATTCTCGATTGAGGCACTGAACCTGTTCCAGGCTGCTTCCGGGGTGACTATAGAGGATAATCTTAGTACCTCGGCTCCAAAAGCTTCGGCTTGATTTTTTCATTTTTCTTCGTATAATTTTTATTCCCAACTAGTAACAAACCCGTGCATACGCACGGGTTCTGTTCTGTTACGCGCATTTGAATACATCATTTATTTTAAATAAAATATAAAAAAATATTTAGATAAATAATTAATTATTTTGTATATAAAAATATTTAAATCAATAATAGATTTTTTCCCGTATACCATGTTTGAATAAAAAAATATTCGGATCATAAATACCATTTTTCGTAAATAATATATTTTTTTCGTATACAAATATTATTTTTGCTTAGGTATCGTTTAAAAAAATAATAGGATCAATATTAAGTTTTCGTATATAAACATATTTAGATCAATAATTGATTTTTTGAATAAATTTTTCCGTTACTATTTTTGAATAAAAAATATCTGGATCATAAATACCATTTTTCGTATATAAAAATATATAGATCATTAATACATTTTTTCCCGTATATACACTTCATTTTTGTTTAGGTATCATTTACAAAAATATTTGGATTAATAGTACATTTCGTGTATAAAATTACTTAGTTCAACAGTAGATTTTTTCCCGTATACATTTTTGAATAAAAAATATTTGGATCATAAATACCATTTTTCGTAAATAATAGTTTTTTTCGTATACAAATATTATTTTTGTTTAGGTATCATTTACAAAAATATTTGGATTAATATTAAATTTTCGTATATAAAAATATTTAGATCAATAATAAATTTTTTCCCATATATCTTTTTTAGATGAAAAATATTTGATCATAAATATTATTTCTCGTATATTAAAATCTTTAGATGAATAATAGGTTATTAAAATAATAATAATATATAATACATAATTAATAATTATTAGTATACACATAGTGATTCTATGGTATAAACAACACCACTAATAGTAACTTAAATTTAAAATTGAATATTGATTATGATTAAGTTTCTTTTAAAAAAATAATCATAATTTTCTATTTTCATTTGATATTGGTTTTATTTAAAATTAACTTTCTAATTTTTTAATTAAATCTATTAATTGGTTGTTTCATTGTAATAGGAATTTCATTTATCATTTTTTATACTATGTGTCAGTTCGATCTTAAGAATAAGGTAAGACATGTTGAGAATAAAATATTATACATTCATGTATAAATAGATTTCTACTATTATAAAAGGTCTGCATTTGTTTGAGTAATGTGCTTCCTAATGAACAGTGTGATTTAGCAATGAATTTATATGGTATAGCATAAAGTAAATGTTATAAATGACATAAATTCCAAAGGTAGAGAGTGCAATGATGACAGATATTGAGGTTCTTTCAGCATGGTATAGTTAAATATGAATTTCTCCTAGTTAGTTGATTATTTTGCTATAAAATATTGGCTTAGAGGGGTAGAAAATATAACTACAATTTGGAAGGTATTATATATGCAAAATAGCTGTAGCTAAGCAATAAATGAGATGAGACTGCTCAATATTTGACAGGATATGGCTAAAGACTGCACTTGCATTGACATGATATAGCTGTAACTTGTAGTAAATAGTGTTAAGTACGTCCTACTACAAGAAATCAATATAAAAATGAGAGGAAGCTAACAAACTTAATATATTAAGAGCAATTTAATTAAATGTTGGGGATTTGACCCATTGAACATGATGAGTTTTCATCGGAATGGAAGTTTTCTGTAATAAATATGATATAATATTGTTATGGTTACTTTATGTTATCTTCCTTTTTAAGTGAGATAATGAGTAAATTCATTTTGTTAAGTTTTTTAATTTGCACTTTGTGTTGATAAAGTGTGTAAAACAATTTATATAGCTAGTTGTGTAAGCATATTTCAACTTTAGTTGTCCATTAGTGGCTGCTACGAAGATGATTGAAAACTGGTTATAAATAGAACATGTATTAAACACCCATTATAGATCACAATTCCAAAACAAGTTATAGTTCAAAGCATAGTTATGAAGATGATTGTAGATTCGTTATAAAATTGCACCTAAGTTGAAATGCATATTACATTTGATCTCTTTATCTAATTCATGTAAGATCCAAATTTAAAATAAAGATGACAGTGAGAACACCACAAGGTTTAATACATATATAAAAAAGAGACATAACAACTTATCTTAATAATACAAACATTCAACCAAAACAAAATAGAAGATGATATGGTACCATCTCTTAGTCACTGTGATAAATATGTTAGAATTCATCCTCACATATGTTTGTTCAAAGTGGATAAAAAATAAATGAATTGTCAAACATGTCCAAAAATAGTAGTTGCATCACTTCTTCATCAGTCTTTCTTCAAGTGCTTATAATGACTGAGTCTTCTCATGCTGAACTATTGAATCTCCCATATACAAAAGTTATTAACTTGGTAAAACCTGTGCCAGAAGACATCATAGTTTCAAAACATATTGTGAAATTGAAACAGAACAACACATATATGAGAATACAAAATGGAAATTGAACAAATATAGACCAATAACAACAAATAAAAAGGATTTAGTGACCTTGTTTACCACCAGATTTTATATTTCACGAACATTATTGAAGTTGTTTTATTACCCATTTTTCGTGTTTTTATACAGTCTGAAAAAATAAAAGAAGTGAAAAAAATATTAAGACCATGAAAAAGAGAAAACAAATCTTATGTTCAAACTTACAATTTTAATGTTGTTTTACTATCAATTTCCATCATAGTATCAATATAACTACAACTTGAAAAAAAAAAACAAGAAAACGAAAATGAAAATGAAATCATAAAATGTAAAAAATATTACCTCCATTCAAATGTCAAAAAGGTTGTAATAGAGCCCAAGAAGATTGTTCTTTTTCTCCATTGATTGTCTTTGCATTAACCTGTAAATCCAAAATCCAAGAGATGATATTAGACAATGAAGAGAGAGATGTAGTAGAAAGAGAAAAAGAGTGAGAGAGAGAGAGATGGAAGAAAGAGAGAGATGCAGTGGAAATGAGAGAAAGAGGGAGAGAGAGAAATAAAGTGATTTTGAATTCAAATAAATTACTTTTTCAGTTAGCATGTAGTTGTAAGTGAACTATGAAGACCAAATGTTTTTGCAATTTGTACACAAAACAAAGTAAGTATATTTAACTTAAAACTAAAAGTACAATTTGGTTGCAAAAAGTAATTTTTGGACACAAAATACCCCTAAAATGATGATGTGGAGGGCAAAGAGAGAAGGTTAATTAGGTGTTTTCCAGAACATCTAATTTTCTTATATTATAGATAACATTTCCCAGGATTTGCACCTTGGGTATAACAACTATTAATATTTATAAACATGCTTTTACCTAAATTATTTGGGTATTATTTAGCTTAAGGCCATGCACTTAGCTCCATTTTATTAATGTTATTATGTTGCATATTTGGTTGTTTGCAAGTTGCTTAACGCCAATGCTTGCTATTTTACCCTACAATGGAAAGTTTTCTAGACTATGTGGGATCATCGGTGTTCCTTGGCAGCGATGTGCTGTCTGCTTTAGGTGTGATAACCCTATTAGCCTGCTTTATGAGGGAAATCATGCATTTCATTGCAACGAAGTGGTCGATGTTCTCCTCGAACCCCTTTGCCTTTGTGATTTACGATGTAGGTCATTGAATGATGCTAGCTTCCATTTGTAGTTGCTATATTTGTTCGTTGTATATGGTGTTTGCTGTAGTAACGTATTAGTTCATGTGTTGTATTTATCGTGTTGTTTGTGTTCCTCAAGGTGAGGATTAGAATTGGCCATATTGATATGATGTGGTAGTATATTTGTACTTTGCTTCGTGTCACAGAGGACCGTTCCCCGACCAAGGGTGGGATCTTTGTCTCTATCCTTGAGGCTTGGCTCGTATCGAGGTGAACATCTCTGGGATTTATCGCATAACATCCTTGGTTTGATTAGATCAGAAGGGAGTGCGCCAGATATGTAGAAATGCGTGTAATATTTGTGTATGCAAAAATACATGTAATCTTTGTCTACAAAGAAATGCGAGTGTTTGTTGTTATCCATGTCTTGAGAGCTCTAAAAGAGGGGGAGAGAGAGAGAGAGAGAGAGAGAGAGAGAGAGAGAGAGGGAGAGGCATGCGATGACATGTTGTCATTGCGCATCATTTAGCAAAAAAGAAGACAAATCAGACTTAAAATGATCAAGTTAGAAGCTAAAGAGTAGAAAAAGCATCGAAAAGTGACAAAGGGTGAAGAAAAGGACTTAGTGTTAAAATTGATGAAAAAAAGGAAGAAAAACATGTTGATTCCACTGGATTTTACACGTCCGTGCCACTTCATAACGCGATCGCGTTTTCAACATCATTACGCAGCGCGCCTGCGTTGCTCTTCAGCGCGACCATGTTAGGACACGTGTCTGGCACGCTTTTGCTGGCTTTAAAAGGAAAAAATATGAGAAGAAAAATGGGTTTGATTCTCTAGAGATAAAATGACATATTTTAATTTATGAGCTTTTGGAGGCCATTAGAGTTATTGGAGAGCTTTTTCTTCGGTGATTCATTATGATATTCGAATCTTTACTTTTGGTATTAATTTATTTCAACGTGAGTAAATAAATTCCTATTAGGTTAGGTATTATTCGATGATGAACTTATTTTTATTTGATTGGGACATATGGTCGAATGACGTTAAAGTAATTGTCTTTACTCTTTGTTATTATTCAATTATTGGTTGTGCTCAATGCCTATTGTTTGTTATGACATTCGATTTGATTTGAATAAGTAGTGACAACACACTCTAGGGCTATTTATCTGAACTACTTTAATTGTTGAATTCTTTAATTGACTAGGGATAGTATAATTAGGAATTGTGACCTAGGGATTAACGAGCCTTGTTGCCTAGTTTGACGGTATATTTGACCCGAGGGATCGGGGAATTGGCGCTTAGGCTAATGAGCTGCACAACAAGGGATTGGGTGTAGTAGTAGAGTTAGTCTATCGTGTAACTCTATAGTCATTGCATGTCTTTTAACGTGTGTTTCATCAATCAAGTAGAAATAGAGGATTCTGATAATAAGACCTGATTGCCTTTATCATCGTTTTTATAAAATCTTATCTCTTGCGTTTTCGACCAAGCAACCTGAAAAACCTCTCGTTTACTGTTTTTACTTACATAGCACAACTTGCCTTGTTCTAAATTCATAATTCCTTTGGAGACGAATTTATTTTAATTACTTCGGTAACAATGTTAGTACATTTGCTAGTAAATTGTTCATCCACACGCAACAGAGAAACAACGAGAAAATATACAAATATTTATACTAATAATAAATGAGACTTTTTACAAGAAAACAATGGAATGACTATATAAATAGGCCTTCAATAGTAACCCTATTGTGGACGAGCGACGTCCCGAGTTTTTGGTACATTTCCTTTTTTGAGGCTCTAGAAGGTGTGTTTTTTTACAGTATCTCCTTCGGTTGGACAAGATGTCAAAGCATCCCACCCTATCTCTGCCTGCTGGCTATAATTGAATGGTTGGCTTTGTCGAGGATGTAGCTTGAGGATGACCGTTGAAACCTTAGGATTATGGAATTGCCTTTATCAAATGCTTCGATGAGGCGCTTTCTAATCATCGCGATAGAAACATCCTGGTTCGCGTCTTACTCTAGAGTGGATATCTACCTCATACGGTTAACAGGTGGCTAACGATCTGCTTATATGAGATTCGTCCTCGTGGTCGGCTCCCCTGGACCCAAGAGGATGGTCGAATATAAACGATGTTCCTTGAGAGACTCGTCTCACCGACCTCTGTTGTTGGAACTTGGATTTTTCTTCCCGTCTAGTCTTTCCTTTGGAATGGCAAAGCCAAGCGGAGATCGGAGGTAACTGCTTACCAATTTTTGCGCCGCTAGAGACCGGGTTGCCTTCCCTTGAGTGTGCTTTATGAACCTTTGCTAGTTAATTGACTCGAGCGATAAGGAAATGATGTAACGGAATCAACGTGCTCAATTGTGAACAATTTTGTGACAAACACCTGCTTTGCTTTGCCGTGATGTTGTAGCTTTAGTTGTGATGCGATCTTCATCACGACTTGCTGGATCCGGCTTGAAGATGTCTTTATTCGTCACCTGAAGATTCTTTGGTACCTATAGAAGGAGCTTTAGTACCAGATTCACACCCGACGTTAACTATTAACTCATTCTATTTGATACGACATTAAATATGAAATTGTCGTATCTTCGACGTCGCACCGGTAAGTACCACGTTAGCGGCGAGAAGTATAAGCGACATGATTTTTGAGGAATTTGATTTTATTCTCTAGTGTAGATCTAGATGTGGATCTAGGATCCTTTCTTCTGTTGCTTTGGAGAGTTCTCTTCGTTTTAAAACGATGATTGATTGGATCGACTATGACATATCTTTGTATTCGCTTCTAAAGTCTAAACATTCTTGATTCAGTAATTTAAGGAAGTTAGTTACGAACGGGTAAATTTGAGATAATATGTGATAATTGTATCATATTATATTTAAATTTAATATTTTATAAGCTGTTATTCACTCTAAGAATAATTAGATTTTAACTATACTAGATGAAAATAATTGAGTGAACAATATGAGATTTCTTGTTTTCTTCGCATCTGAAATATGAGATTGAGAATGAACGAGTACACACAACAAACAGTCACACAGATCACGAAAAACAATTATATTCATATTCAATTAGTAGTCTTTAGCAGCTGTCATTTTTAAATAAATATTACTATTCAAATTGTAGTTCATATATCGTGACTGAATTTATTTCCCTCTATCCAGTAAAACTTATAGTGTGACAGTTACAACCGACTATATATTATGGATTTATATTTATTGTGACTATTGAGTATTAAATTTTGGTTAGTTAATCCAGCTGGTAAGACAATTATCCTAATGAAATTAATGGAGAAAGAGATTGATATTGAAACGTGACTACTAAAAGCATTTTGTAAATTGATACTCGTCGAGTGGGATGTGTATTATTGTAGTAAATCGGTTTAGAGACACCACCACCTTCATTAAAATAGCATTCCAAAAATCAATTATTATCATCTGGTGACATGAAAACTCACATAGGTGATTGGTCATATTCATATATAGCAGTATGAGGCTATTACTAGATAGATTACCTCAAACCTGCATTTTAATACGTCAAACCAACACTTAGATAATGCGGTAGTTCAAGTTTAGGACCTTAATTGTTTGTTTTTTGTTTTGACTGAAATGAGATTAGTTTAATTTCATTGTTTGGTATTGCTAGATGCTATTAATGTTGTTAGCAAGACAATATTTTCAAGATCATTGTGTTTTTTTTTTTTCTCTTCTTAATCCTTCGATTTTAGAGGAAGGAGGTTTAGTAATATGGAAAATTTGGTAAAAAAAATAAATAAAATTTCACCAATATATAAATCAAATTTTAAATTTAGGCTCTTTTGAACAATTCATTTTTAGTTAAAGTTTGTTAGTTGCGGGAATTCAATCACTTAATTTTAATGATCATTGTAAACATATGAGTGATGACAATATTAATAATTGGTAGGTAAATATTGAAACCGGATCTACTAGGTACAGTACAAAGTATATTAATAATATGTAGGTAAATAAGGATCAAAGTCCATCAACAATAAAAAAAAATGTATTTATACACTAGATTTCTATAAATGATTCTTGAAGGCAGTGAGCAAACCGGCTAATACTTTGGATTGATTATCTACAAAAGGTAGTATTTGAATAACACTTTAACACTCAAATAAATAAGCGAAAAATAAGTGAGATATAGTGTCGTATACCTTTCACTTTGGTTTTCAGGACATTTATATAGATGTTTTGAGGAACTATTTATATAGATGTTTTGAGGAAATCAAAGTTATGATAATTGATGGTCTTTGGGATCTTTACCTAGAGTCGAGTCTTTTGTCTTCACCCTAGTGTTCGTTGACTGTTGAAGATAAGGGTTGATTTGTGGATTGTTATATGATGGATTGGCCTTAGGCACAATCCAAAAAGTTGCCTCCTTAGTTGTTAGACTGAAGAAGTGGATAGTGGAGACTTAGTTATAATGATGAAGGGTTAGGCCAGGGAGTTTTCTACGGAGTCTTGTTCACATGGGACAATCAGAGGAAAATAAGGAGAACATTCAGACTTGAACAATCAGAGGAAGATTTAACTAGAGCCTAACGTGGTGCAGCGTATGGGTCTGAACAATTAGAGAAGGATTTTCCTGGAATTTCACAAGCACAAAGTGTTATGTCGATATGTGTGTGGTTTAGTGTCACTGAATGTAGTTTAGTCCTCTTTGATCACTTCTAAATGACTTTTAATGTGTCATTTGAAGGAGATATAGAATAGGCTCCTCATTTGTGGTTTCACTCAACCATAGAGACCTTCTTAATTTAAGGGAGTGGTCATCATGGCTTATTTATAACATACTCGTATTAACTCAATTGTCTTCTGATAATTACAACATGGACTTGAAGAGGTTTGAACATTTGGCGTCTTTCAATAATGTGTCGGGTGTTGCAAGGGAAAAGCTCTATTCTTGATTCATCAATGAGTGGGTCCTAATGTGTTCGAGAAGATCATTGAAGAGGAATCGTCCAAAGGAGCATGAGACAAGTTGTAGAAATTGTATGACAGAGATGAAAAACTGAAAAAGGGTAAAGTTGCAGATACTGAGAAAGCAGTTTGAGATAACACAGGTGAAAAAAATATGAATTGGTTGTTGGTTTCTTCTCAAGAACCAGATGAAGGAGTGTGGTGAGTCAACAACAACTTGCAGAAGATTGAGAAAGTGCTGAGATCTCTAACTGCAAATTTTGATTAACTTTTAGTATCTATTGAAGAGTCTAGGAACCTAGTTAAGATGAAGTTATAAGAACTTCAAGCTTCATTATAGGCTAATGAGATGAGGTTGAAGCAAATGAACTCATAAAGGGAGAAGGTGGTTGAGTAAGCACTACAAGCAATATTCATCAAGAAGTCTGGAAAAGAAAAGTCGAATCATAGAAAGAATCTTTTTAGTAATGAGAAGTAAAGCAAGAACTCGAAGAATCACTATGATTCAACCATGAAAGGCGTGAGCAACAAGTATTCAGGGAATAAAGTTGACATGAAGGAGGTGCAGTGTTACAACTGTTAGGATTTGGCCAATATACTCGAGACTGTTGAAGAAAGAAGGAAGCAAGAGCAAAATATAATGATGAAGTGAAATATACTCATGTTAGAGACAGTGACTCTGATGATGTGCTACTCATGGCCAATACTTAGTAGAGCAATGAACAAGCCAATATGTGGTATATGGATTCAGGATGCAGTGACCACATGACTGGTAATAAAAACTTGTTCACCAAGTTAGATGAATCAGTCAAGAAAATGATCAAGTTTACATATGGCATGCACATCACATCAGGAGGAAGAGGAAACATATTTGTGGTTATAAAGGATGGTTGAAGATTCAGTATCACGTATGTGTCGTATGTATATTCAATGACAAGTAATTTCATAAGCACATGCCAATTACTTACAAAAGGGTACAACATAAAGCTTGAAAAGAATTCGATAGAGGTGTGTGATGGTGAAGTAAGGATGGAAACGGGTAGGGTCGAGTGTGAGTTTCACTCGAAATCACCACCCGAACCCAAACCTAAAAACTATTCGGGTGGCAAAATAACACTCACGCCCACACCGTTGGGTTCGGTTTTTTTTACCCGAACCCGCAATAAAATACATAAAATATAACAACAATATTGAAATTTTCCATCAATTTTCCTATAACTTTCCAACAATAACATTACAATTTTCCATCAATTTTACTACAATTTTCCATCAACATTAAAATTTAAATTAAAGTCTAAAACTTTCCATCAAGTATGTTACACTTATATATATTTAGGGACACTTATGTAATTTCAAGTCTAAGCGGGTGTGGTTTCGGGTTTCGGGTGCGGGTTTCACACTACCCAAACCCACACCCGAAATATCAGGTGGCACCCGAACTCGAGCCCAGTCAAGTCGGGTTTTTATCCGTTGACTCGGGTTCGGGTGTGGGTGGGCCCTGTGGGTTTGAGTCTACCTGCCATCCCTATGGAGAAGGAAGGATCATTCTAAAAGCACCATTGGCAAACAACAATACCATTAAAGTAGAGATCAACACAGTTGATCAAAAATGTCTTGTTTTTACTGTAGAAGAAGACAAAAACTGGCAGTAACATCACATGTATTGACATCTAAACTTCAGAAGTTTAGGTATGTTCCACCTTAGTAAGATGGTGTATGAATTACCTCATGTGGAGGAACAAAGTCCAGTGTGTCATGACTTGCCCATGAGGTCAAAGGAAAAGTTAGACCTAGTTCACTCTAATATGTGTGACCCTTTTGAAGTAAGGACGAATAGAGATAACTGTTATTTCCTAACTTTCATAGATGAACTCACCAGATATATATGGTTTATCTTATTGAAAAGAAAGAGGATGTATTCATACAGTTCAAGAAGTTTAAATTGCATGTCGTGAAGCAAAGTGAATGCAAACTAAAGAAATTGAGAACAGGTGGTGGATGTGAATACACCTCTTCAGAATTTGCTAGATTTTGCAATGAGGAAGGTATAGAGCATGAGGTCATTGCACCTTATACACCACAACATAATGGTATAGCTGAGAGAAAAAAATCAGAGTATATTGAACATGGCTAGGAGTATGTTGAAAGTTAAGAAATGCCAAAGAGATTTTAGGGAGAAGTAGTTTCAACAACATTGTATGTACTCAATATATGTCCAACCAAAAAGATAGTCGACAAGACACCTTATAAGGCTTGGACGGGAATGAAGCCAAATGTTAGTCATCTTAGAGTTTTTGGATCAAAGTCAGACCATGATACTCATAGGTTATCATTCAACTAGTGTATACAAATTGTAGTTGCCAAATGATGATAAACTATTGATTAATAGATATGTTATGGTGGACAAAACCAAAGGTTGGAATTGGACTCAGGAGTCGGTTCGACATAAGCAAGAGACAATCTTAGCTGTGCTTGAAGAAGAAGACCAACAAACCAAAGTCATAACCAATCTAAATGAAGAACTACCTGAGCAGAATGTTAGAAGATTGACTAGAACGAGAATTGAGTTGACAAGGATAGCTGGATATGAAGGATTTCGAGATCAAGCAATTGATGCAGATGGTGATCTCATAGAAGAAGCGGTGATGATAGCCAATTGATTTGGATCAAGCCATGAGTGATTCGAATTTGTTGGCATCCATGAAGGAAGAACTCAAGGAAATTGAAAATAACAAGACATGGGAGCTTGTCGAAATATCTAGTAAGAAGGCAATTGATGTGAAGTGGGTGTTCAAGTTGAAACTGAGGCCAAGTGGTGAAATTTCCAAGTATAAGGCAAGACTAGTGGCGAAAGGTTTTCTGAAAAAACCTGGTATCGACTTTAATGAAGTCTATGCACCTGTTACAAGGCTCAAAACCATTTGAATTATTGTGTCGACCGCAACATACAAAGGATGGAAGATACATCTATTAGATGTAAAGTTAACATTTTTAATGTACCATTGGAATAAGAGGTTTATTTCACTCAACCACCGAGATTCGAAATCAAATGCCAAGAGCAGAAGGTGTACAAATTGAGGAAGGATCTATATGGGTTGAAGTAAGCCCTGAGGGCTTTGGAATAAGAGAATAGATAACTTCCTGATTGAAGCAGGTTTTACAAAGTGTGTCTCTGAACAAGGAGTATATGTCAATGATGTAGACAGGTTTAGTTATATCATTTTATGTTTGTTTGTGGATGATTTGTTTATCACATGTGTAGATGAAGTAAAGATGCGAAGAGTCAAGTCAAAGCTGATGTAGAAATTTGAAATGTATGACCTTGAAAATTTGTCATATTTCTTAGGGATGGAGTTCAAAGACACATGTGAAGGAGTGTTCCTGCACTAAAAGAAGTATGCCCAATATATTTTGAAAAGGTTCAAGATGAGCAACTGTAATGCAGCTGCCACTCCATTAGAAACTGGAGCAAAGTTGAGGAATGATACAAATGACGAGTTCATAAGTGCAACATTATACAAATAAATTATTGGATCCTTGAGGTATCTTTTTAATACAAATCCAGATATTTGTTAAAGTGTCGGGCTGTTGAGCAGATTTTTGGAGAAGCTACAAGAATGTCATCTCACTATAGTCAATAGGGTGTTAAGATACATAAGAGGTAGTATTGATCATGGTGTGCTGATGTCGAGGAAAAAGAATATTGGCATAGATTCGGAAGTACGTGGTTACATCGATTTAAATTTCAGTAGAGATCAAAACGAGAATAAGAGTACTGCATGGCACATATTCATGATTCGAGGTGCTCCAATCTCTTGGAGCTCAAGAAAACAAAACATTGTGGCTTTATCATGTGAAAATGAATATGTGGCTGCATCATATGCAACATGTCAAGTAGTATGGATAGAGATGTTATTATAAGAACTCGAGATCATGAAACCTAAGAAAATGAAGTTGTTTGTAGATAATAAGTCAGCTATCGACCTAGTCAACCATCATGTATGTGAATGTCAAAGTAAGCACATAGAGATGAGATATCATTTCCTTAGGGATCAAGTAAATAAATGAAATATTGAACTTGAGCATCACAAGACAAAATGAGAACTAGCTGACATACTCACCAAGGCTCTGAAGAAAATCCAATTAAATAAGTTGAAGAGGAGCATCGAGATGAGAAACCTTGAAAGCATGAATTCGGGGGTGTGTTAGAAGCTAATAATTCAGTGTTTCAAGTCTGTGTTCAACTATAATGTGTTCGACCTAGTCGAATTGAGCTGAATAGAGTTAGTTGTATTCGTTAGAGTTGAATACAACATATAGTTGTTGTGTCAAAGTATAATTTATATGTTTTGAGTTTGATTGCCTATAAATAAGCATGTTATGTCGTAGACATATCAACTTCCCTTAAATGATATTTTTTTCTCAATATGCAGTATAATCTCTTATCCCCTTTTCTCTTTTTCTTTCTTGTTCCTATATCCCTAATTGTTCCAACAATTATATATATATATTAAATTATTTTATTTTATTATTTGATCATTATAATTGATTAAAAGTGTTTTTTGAACTTTTAATATATCCATTTTAGTTATTTACTAGTACATTACATGTATACTCCATTGTAGGATGCATTTTTTATCCTATATACTGTAAAGCGATAGAACGGGCCTAGTACTTAAAGTTCAGGTATTTAAATAATGGGCCTAGATAAATAGCGGTGCAATCGCCAACTTTTGTCAGTGGTACCACCGACAAGACAATTAATCTTAATTAATTTAAAATTTCAAATAACGTTTTTTCATTATGAAACAAACTTCAAATGGTAGTTTGAAGAATTCAATTATCATTAATGTGTATAAAACAACACATAAAACAATTATAATTGAGAGGTCTGATTAATTTTCGTAAAAAACTTATTCTATTTCTTTATAATTATCGAATTTCTAAGAACATTTTTGTTTTAATTTAATTTTCGTTTTTAAATTTTAATTTGTGTGAACTGTAAATCTTAGTACAAGACTACAAGCACCTTTTTTTATTCGTTGAAAAGAGAATCTACCCACGGGCATGCAGAAACTGATGTTATGTTGGAATAGTTAACAAGCTTGTGACCTATCTTTTCTACTCACTTTTGTCTCGTTGTCCCTAGCACCCTAACACCCTCTTCCTTCTTCACATGCATTACATCCTTATTCATTTTCCAACAAACAAACACTGATATTCCCATTTTACCCTTCCATTTTGTTGCCAACCAACACAACTCTTTAGTCCTCATTCGTCATTTCATTATTTTATTCATCTGTTTCTAAAATTTAATACCATTATTAATACTATTAATTTATTTTGGCAGAGACAACAGCCCAGTCAGACTTGAATTATTATTTTTTAATGCATGTCATTTTATCGATAAAAAATTAAAAACCACTAAATTAAATTTATTTACTATAACTACTATTATTAACTAAAGGCCTCGAATAGAAGATATCAAATAATTATATATTCTTTCCTAAAATAATAAATAAATAAAAAGAGGTGAAAAGGAAAGGTGGTTTTGGTCACGGATGAATAGAAGGGTTTGTCGTGATAGTCGAAGTCATATTCAGAACCCAGCAACTGAACTGTAGTTATAGGTGTAGTACTTTTTAATTACAGTTATTAGCAAAACTAAACTAAACTACAAAAACTTTCATCTCTTCACTCTTCTCCGATGTCCTAACGTTCTAATTCCGCCGCGGCCATCTCCGTCGCATTTCGTGATTCTCTCCGCCGAATACTCACTCCTTCCTCCATGACAATGGCCGTCGATTCTTCCTCCTGTCAGGTAACATTCTTTCTTTCCTTCAACCTCATCTTCAGTTATTCTTATCCACATTCCCAATTTACTTTCAACCGAATCGGAATCTCAACTTGTTTATTGTTTTTTCCTCTCTTTCTTTTAACAACTTGCGTTGTGACTTGTGAGTGATGAAATCGACGTTTATGTGTAATGCCGTGAAAGAAAACAAAAACAGCTGGAAAAAAATCTGAACGAGAGTCATGTGTGTGGAAGTGAAACTGAAACTGAAACCACACGATTTTTTTTTCTTTCTTTATAGTTCGAAATTCAAGTTGATTTACTTAGAATTTTGTATAAGATGCACGGATTGAAGATTGAGGATACGTTATTGTAGATCACAATAGGTTGAAAGTTTTTACTAGTTGATCAGTTGCATTTTTTATTTATTTAATGTTAGTGTTTGTATTCTCAATTATTTAGCTTATTTGTATTTTGTGATTAGTTTTTTAAACCTGTTTTGATTTTGCGGTTTCACTGCAGAAACAACATCAAATTCAGGAGTTTCTAGAGGGGAATAGAAACGTACCTGTCGGTTGTTCTTGCTTGAAGTTAAATAAATCAAATGTTCATGATCTGAACTCACAGCTTCCTCTTGGTAATTTAATTTAATTAACTTGGTATTTACGGCTCTTGGAAGCTGGAGCTGATTTCTTTGTTTGGTTTTTCGATCAGATATGCCGCCAATTCTGGTTGAAGAAACTTCGTTTCCAGACGGATTGCATGGTTCACAGGTTAGTTCTTCTTTCCATCATTGTTGTGAATTGCAGATCATTGAAAAAATAGAAATTTGTTCAAATTTTTCATATGCAATAGTGCTACAGCGTCTTTTTGACAACACTGTGCACTAAATTGTAGACTATGGAACAACATCGGGTTGTTAAAACTGTGGCGTCGCTATTTGACAACATTGATTTCCATACCATGACCTAACTCTTTCTGTTTATTCTTTGAATTTTTTATCTAGTAGATTGCATGTTGTGTGTTCTTAATGGTAACGGTTGGTAATTATTTTATAATCGGTGTGTCTTCTGGTATTGCATTTCAATGGTTTATGTTACTGATGACTAGAACCATAAGCTTGAGGGGATAAGGGACATATATAAAATGTTTTTTTTCAGTGGTTCTTATTTGAATCGAATTTCTTATTTTAACTGGTTGAACCTTTTTTTGACATAAATGATTATTTGGAATTACCTCAAAATATGTTTTCTGAAAGTGGTATGCTTTCCTTTTTTACAGGTCCAAGATGTTTATAGTGTTTCAGTAGTACCAGAGGAAGCTGAAAAGGCAAACAGTGCTTCACCACTAGCCTGCTTAAGCGTTGTAGAGGTTCCTAGTCAAGCTAAAAGCGGGATGTGTTTAGACACTCATATTAATTGTCAAAACAACAGTGATTTTCAAATGAAGAGCAAAGCTATTTATACCCAGTGCATAATTGATATACCTAGTGTGAATGGAAACTCAGTTTCCCCTGAATCCTATGAGGAAGGAGTTGAAAGTTTTAAAACTGGGAACTCGCCAACAGTAAGTCTCATAAGTTCACCTTCCTCACTGTAGTTTTTAGAGATATCGTGTACAGGATAGATTTCGCTAACTGCGGATAACATACATGTCTATGTCTCTCTAATCTCTATGTATGTGTGTCGTTATCCTTATACGAGGGCTGATATTTTGCAACATTGCAGAGCGTACTGTGCAGAGAAACAAGTCTAAAAGTAGGGGCAAAACTTATGCAGAGTCTAGGGAGCTTCAACAATCCCAGAGGTATTTAATGCTCTTGGGTTTCTTAATATTTTTCAATTCCGATAAGCCTAAGTAGTTCTCTTTACTGGAATCGACTAGATAGTTGGGAGATGTTTATTTTCACTAAGCTATTAGAATAGTTTATAGATGAAAGAAATATTGTCCAACCATTACAAACAGCTAAAAGAAATATAGATGAAAGAAATATTGTCCAACCATTACAAACAGCTAAAAGAAATATAGATGAGGAATAGCTAACCTTCTGCTCTATGTCATATTAAAGAATTAAAGCATGTTTTTAGCTAATTGGATAATTTCTGTCCGGTCCTGTTAATCAACTATAATATTTCTGGTTTCTTCGCATTTTCAAAAGTATTATAAGTAGGTTTTGTTCTTGCATTGGCTAATGCAATAGATAAAGCGTATGAAATACTTGTAGTAGAATGGTTTATTTGAACTTGAAGAGAAGGGTATCTTCCAATCAAAATTCAAATTGTCCACCATTATCTGTTTGTTTTCCATTGCTAATCCCATTGATAAGACTTCATTACCTAACATGCTATTTTATGATAATTCTTTATATTTTATCTTGAATTCATTTTGCCCCAATTAAAATATCATTTGTTATCTTCTTTTTCTTGACTTGTGCTCATAATTGTGTCCAGAACCAAGCAGGTTTGGGATCTAGTTACATTTTTAATTAAATTTCTTATTTCACAGATAAACCAGTCACTGAAAAGTTACATGATTTGCCGAGTAACAAATGGAGAAGATATAAGCGCTCTACCTCATTCGATTCTAGAAAAGTTGCTCTCCTGTTTTCAATATTGTAAGTTACAGCAGATCAAAAAGTAAAGCTTGTCATATGCGCATAGCTATACACACTCCCATAGTACCATCCACATTTTATCTTAGTTATTGTCTATTTTACTTTACTATTATTATTTGAAATTAATTATTATGCATCGATAGTATAAAATTGTTTTGCAAAACATTCAATCAAATCATATGATAATGCCACTTTGTTATGGTAATTTCTAAAATATCTGGGTAAATATCTATATGAAGAGATTTGATTGAATGCATACGTAATAAAGTTTTACACCAAGAACATACCACTTAAATCTTTATTATTTTATAAAAGGATCGCATCAACTTTACCTGTGTGCTTAGTCCTAACTAAAATATTCATCTTAGAAGAAAGTTTGCAAGAAAATGAAACAGCAATAAAAACATACTGTTGCCATGTTTCTCCAGTGTCTATTTTCTGATTTTGTTTAAGATGGGCATTCTTAATTTTTTTCTAGATTTGACGAATTTACTAAATAGATCAATTACTCTGCAGGTCAAGTTTGGGAACATTGGTATTGATATATCTGACATTGAGGGTCAGACAAAAGGCTGATGGGTTTGTTCTTGTTTAAAGGCTCAGTCATCGCCGCCTTGTGTCTTTAAGTGTATACTTCTACGTTTCTACGGTTGTTTAATTTTAGCATGCTTGAATTGTAATAGAGCTCCTTCTGATGTTGAAGATTGGATTTGGGAAATGCTGCTATTTGGCACATAAATGTAGATTACGTTTATCCTAAAGCTCCTTATGTTATTTACTCCTTCAGTGTCATTTTTTGTATTAAGTGGTTTCATATTCTAAATTGTATAATTTTAATATACTAACAAAATATTACTACTTATATTTTTTCATCAAGACTTTGCCTAATACTAACTAGTATTATACTAACAAGTATTTTGGTCAATGAAAATTATTTTATCATTACAAGTGACACCAAAAATTATTCTTAAAATTACCCTTAAACTCTTTTTACCTGAAAAGTGTACATAATTGCAAACGACAGACAAGCATGTGTAATAAATTTCCCGCCAAGCTAGACAATCTATTGATTTATAGTAGAGTAGGGATTCATGCCTGGATCATTAAATGGAAACCTACCCAAAAAAAGACAACCTTTATTCGGACTTGAGGTGCAAGAAGGAATGAACGGCGTGCGGCCATCCTTTATTGAAATTGAAACTCGCCTTGATGAAACCATGATAAAGAAAATAAGAAATTTTTTTTCTTAAAAATACAAGCTAAATATTAAAGTAATAATTACTTTATATAACAAAAATTAGTTGAAACAAATTGGTGTGTAATTTAAAAGGGAATTTGTTAGTACAAAATAGTTTTTTTTTTCTAATCCAAAAAAGAAAACAAGATTGTATATAATGTCAGTACAAATACTGTTTCTACAACAAGCATGTAATCGTTTAGATGTTAAAATGCTTCGGACAATTTGAAGCTTTATCTAAACATCCAGTACCTCAGAAATTAATGATGCCTTTCCTCCGGTGTTTTAAAACCCGAACCGGTGATTGACCCGGACAATGCACTGGGTCACTGGGTTAGTGGTCGAACCAGCGGGTCACTAATTAACCCGCATGTTTATTGACCGGTCTCTTTAAAAAATTAAAATAATAAAACATGTGCATATACAATTTAAACATATTAAACTTAATAATAATTAATTCAAAATATAATTGATCTATATAGTATCTTAATATATTTAAATTTAATACTTATATTTATAAATATACATGTATGCTATATTATAATTTATTTAAAAATAATATTATATTTTAATATATTAGATTTAACTAAAATATTATTTTATATGTCTATATATAAAAAAGAAAAGCAAAATAGTATACTACTATTATTTTTTTATATAGTATTATATATGGTATATATTTTCGGATATGAAATTATATATAAATTATCTTATTCTAAACAAAGAAATATTATTGACCAAACTGTTGAAACCTTGACATATGAAAGACAGGTAGTGTGTTCGATTCTCTGTTGGGCTTTTAAATTTTTTAATTAAATATTGAAGTAGTAACAAGCTAATGGTCTGACCGGTTCACTGGTTTGATAAAAACCGGCCGGTTATACCGGTTTAAGGTCTTATACTTTGATCAAACCGCTCATGTCACCGGTTTTCGGTCGGACCGGTTCGACCGGCCGGTCCGGTCCGGGTTTTAAAACTCTGTTTTTCCTCCATGTCAACTGGTAAATAATGTTTAAATCCTTTTATTATCTGCATTCTTACATAAAAGGACTAACTGTATAAGAAAATAAAATACAGCAAGTAATTACCAAATTCTTTTTTTATCTTACATGGAAACCGTTACTGCTGAAATGCTAGCCCCTACCAAACTAAACTTAATACAAAAACACGTTTTGCCTAGATGCATCTTTCCATTTTAGTAGCCAAACCAATAATTGGGCCAAATGAACAGAGACTAATATTGGCCTTATGAATGGCGCACTTGTTTAGCACGCGCAACCTCCTCCCTGCTGCTCTGTGTGGGATGAATTCACGGTGGATTTTAAATTTACATCAACCATATCTTCTTGCTTTGTTGAAGAAAGAGTTTCCATCCCGGGCAGAGCGGAAGCAATCTTACGAAATAAAGGCTGCGACATTTTATTCACTTGTGTTAATATGGACACGATAAACTATGACAAGAACTAACTAAATATGTGAAATGAGACAAACTTGTCAAAGAGAAAGACAGCCAGCCAACTACAAATTTGAAATCCCTGAATGGAGTGCTTTTGCATTTTATGAAAATGCAGCAGCGAACCATTCTAGGTTTTTCTCAGAATGATATATATGTTTAGAAGACATAGCTCAGAATTCAAAAGCAACCAATAGTAAAAATTACGGGGTGACTTGGAGAATTAATCAAATCTCACCTTGATGTTAAATCCTGCTTTTGCACTGGTTTCGATAAACATGATACCGCTCTCGCGTGACTTGGCATCTCCTTCCTCTATAGAGACTTGCCTATTTAAAGCATTATAATTGAATTATGAGTGTAATAAAAACATTGTCATTTAGTATTAGAAAAATTGTATGGACATGTGACAGAAGAGGAGAAAAAAGACAATATGATGAGAAGAAAAGTGAAAGAAAAGACAAACATTGTAATTTCCTAACAACATAAGTGGAGATCTAGTCTAAGGAAAATTGCAAACATCATGTGTAAGTTAATTGGAAATGTCATTTACACAATAAAGAAATTTTATCATCATGTACCTATAAATTTGCCTTTTAAACATGGTTTTTGAATAAAACAACTTCAAGGTAGGACAATTTGGATAAACTTGTCCTAGTTTTGAGTGTTACATAATCTATTTACTAGCAAAATAGTATGCAAACAGAATAAAAATTATTTCCAAAATTAACAAATTTTTTTTCCAAAAATTTCAAAAAACAAACAAGAATTATTACAAACACATTATGGAAACAGTAAGATATAAATCAAGTGTCTTAACATTATTAAGAAAAAGCTGTCTAAAAAATCAAGTCAAGTTAGCATTAACAAACCGGCTGATATGTAACTTACAAGAAAAACACAAAGACCAGACTGGTAGACACCCTGCTCACCTTTTTTCAACAAGATCAGTTTTGTTTCCAACCAAAACGATAACAACATCACTGCCTCGTTCTGTACGTACCTCCTCAACCCACTTGCTAGTGTTAAGAAATGATTGCCGGTCTGCATCAGAACAACTTGCTGAGAAATTTAATGATTATAATTTGATTTATGCAGCTAAAAAAGCTAAGCACATCTGATATCACAAGTAAACTAATCATAAAGAAAGGGTGTACAAGAGAAAACATGGTAAGAGAGGTAGAGACTGGGGAGCTGACGTTTTCAACGGTTTTCTGATACTTATAGTGAGACTTAAAGTATTTTATTTTCTCCAATTTTCACATTAAGCTAGACTCATGCCTCTTCTTGCTAAACTTGTATGCCATAAACTTATTTTAACTTTGGAGGAAGCCTTGTGTTTCTAATACTGACTCCATATCACTGACATCCTATCAATTTCTTCTTGAGTCTCCAACTAATTATCCACACACAATAAAGCACAATGACACTGTCGCTTGGATGTGTTCAGTAAGCATATCCAGAATCAACATAGAAATACAAGATTTGATTCTTGGAGCACACCTATAGTCATAAAGAGATTTTCTGTATTCTCACTTTGGATATGTTAACTTGACTATCCTTATTATCATTTTCCCTATACTAAGCTATTCATAAGTAAAACCATATGTTGGATGGTCAAACTCTCTTCTAATACGACTTTGTAGTTCATGTTCTTTTTCTTTTTTTCCTGAAAGAAGTGTTAACTATGGGAAAATCAATAATTATTAATTATAACAATATAAGGTGATGTTTACTTCCCATAAACCATAACCCTTTGAACACTCTCACGCGAGTCACACCTTCTAGCTACCCTATTCACATGACATTTAGACTGTTTTTCAAGAAACTCTTTAATGTATAATATTTCCTTATCTAAACCATTTGAATCATGTTAGAACTTCATCTTGTATTGCGCCTGTAACCTTACTTGTGGTGCATATACATTGATAACATTAAAAGCTTCTCATTCCACTCTAAACTATAGAGCTATTACCCTTTAGTATGCACAGCCTTTTAGTATGCACAGCCTTTTATAATGGCCTGCTCAATTCTAGATCTTATTTTTCATGTGTTTTAAATCTGGATTTACAGCATGCCTAGTTCTTTAGTGCTCTCTTCTACTCATCTAGTTTTTGACAAGTACATAAGATTTATCCTTCGAGTGTGCATAATAATCATGGTACATAATAATCATGGTTTCTACTTTCTACTATTTTTTATTGATCTACCAACGAGTGTGCATACATTTCATGTTCCAAAGTGAATATTACACCCATGAATAAAAACAATAACTAATAGTTTGGAAGACTTAAAAAGCAACTATTCCAATTTTTTTTCTTTCTTAAAAGAACAATACTTACTGGCAACATCATATACAATAACTGCAACCGAAGAATCTCTTATATAGCTTGGAATGAGACTTCTAAATCTTTCTTGTCCTGCGGTATCCCTGTGGAGTTAAAATATACCACATTCAAAATATGCAAAAACGACGGGTAAAATAGTGTCTACACCACAATGTAAATCTACTATAGCTTTAAAAATATAAATAAACTGATGATCTTATATGCCTTGAAGAGGAATACTGCCTACCAAAGCTGCAAACGAACAGTGCGGTCTTCAAGGTACATTGTTTTTGACAAAAAGTCAATCCCAATAGTGGCCTGAAATTTAGATCATCAAGAAATTTGTCAATAGCACTACTTCTATTTTGCAAGAGTTGAGACCAAAAACATCGTGAAAAAGAAATGCAATATTTCCATTTTAAGTAACATAAGTTGGAAACTGACATAAACAATGAGCATTACAAATGAAGTATCTGAATGCATCATATCCTAAATTTTTCAAGAAATAACATATCGTCTATGAAGCACAGACACCCCGAATATGACACTGACACCGGTAATAATTTGAAAAAATAAATAAATTAAAGATAATCAATCACAAGTGCAAGTGCCTGATGTTATTTTTTAGAGGTATCAGTGCTACATAGCATATCGTCGTATAGATTGCCATAGTATCTAATAAATATGATCCACATAGATGACGACACTATATTCAATCATTTTATATTACTTTTATTATAATGTCCAAATTATACAACATATTTAAACCTTGAAAATAATTTCACAATCACTAATAAAAGCTCTTCTTCCCAATCTAGCACTTCAGAAACTTAAACTTAAACATAATCCCGCGGATACGATCAATGCACGGGCAACGCGAGAAGGAATTTACAAACAACTATTCTAATTCTTAACAGAAAGTAGAAACAATTTCGCAATGCATCAAAATCAACATATATCATTACATCTATTGTCACAGTTCATAATTCTCCAAAGACAGCGCAGAAAAAGCACTCATAGAAAACAATCTCGAAATTCGATAAACTTCATGACTAAAACAGCAATAATTCTTCTATTAAATCTCATATTGATCCATGATCCTAGCAAAATCACATAAATATCAAGTAACATATCATCGAATCGCATGAGATGAAATACAAGATCAACAAAACGATCCAGATTGAATGCCACGGAATTCGTGATATATTGAAAACAAAATCGAAACAGAGAATCGATCAACGAAATCTTCCAATAAGAATAAATTAGAAAAGAAAAGAACGATTGAATAACCTGATAGGTATTGTCGAATTTATCATACATGAAGCGAGTGATGATGCTGGTTTTCCCAACCGATTGATCACCTAAGAAGACGAGTTTGTATTTGGCGAGAGCGGACACGGTCGCCATTTTTGTTACTTTTTTTGGATTTTTTTTCTTTTCTTTGTTGTTTGAGAAACGTGAGTAACGCGAATTTGGCTCAGATCTAATTATTGATCTAAATCTGAATCTCTCAAAATTCGAGAGAAACAGTTAGAGCGAAAACGAAGAGAGGGAGAAAATGCAGTTGACAATAATCACCACCTGTTGCAATTTTCAAGAACAATCACTATATATATGGCCAACATGATGATTCATGACTAGTCTTCCGCGCACGTTTTTTTCTATTAGATTACCAATTCCAACCCCCTTCTTTATTTCAATTTACTTTTATATCCTACAAGAATAGATCACGTGTTTGCGGGCTGGTTTGGTTCAGTTCAGTTTTGAGATGATTCAATACTCAAATCGATTAAAATTAAATAGATTGGTTTGGATTGGATTTGCCAATTTTTGCGATAAAGCCAAAACCGAATCAAACCGAGAGACAACGGATTGGTTTGGTAAATAAAAAATACAAAAAATACTTATAAAAAATAACTTATTTACAGAAATTAATTTTTCATAATATATAAAAAAATATAGTGTTAATAGTATTCAAATGTAAATATTAGACTAGCAATTTTTCACCAATAGATTCAAATATATCTAACAAGAAAAACATCTAACAAGAAAAGACTTTTGAATCTATAACTAGTCACTTAGATTTGAGATAGTATAATAATAAATGTGTTTTATAACTCTACGCTCAGTTACCACATTACACTAACAATTTTTTAATAACAAATTAAAGTCGCATAAGTTGTCCACATACAACACTTTACTTTTTCTTCTTGAAGTTGAATGCTTGACAATAATTTTTCTGATAATTAATTATGGTTGGTTTGGGTTGGATTTGCAGGTAAAAAATTGAAAATTCGATGTCCGAACCAATTGTTATTGGATTTTATTGGTTTAGTTCGGTTCTTGCCTGAACTCAAAAAATGTCCAACCCAAACACTATGGTTTGGTTTAGAGTCTGATTTGGTTCGGATTTACCCAAACTTACCCGAACCAATGAACACCCCTACTCGATTCATTATTTATTGAGTCAAACTCTAATTCTAAATATAATTTAGAAATGCATAGAAGTGTATTTTTGAATTTCACTGAATTGGAAAAAATGCAAAAACGAAAAAGAAGCAATAACAAAGATAACAAAGATAAATTAACATTTGATTATTGTTATGACATAAATAAAAAAATAAATATTACATAGATAATTATTAACTTAAATTGAAAAATACATTTCATCATCAAGTAAAACGTTCCAACATCTTTAGAATATCTTTAATCGATCTCGCAATCTTCGCATCCAACTCGACCGAACATTTTATTTTCTTAATAGTGAAATGTATTCCACATAAATCTTCATCTATCTTCAGTTCAAACTTGTTGAACCGACTCTTTTCTCCATTGTCAATTAAGGGTGAATGATATTCGAGTTTTACAATTTTTTGATTGTCTGAATATTGTAAGAGATTCTCTAATATAGATTTCAGATCTACAAAGATGTATTTTGTGACCCTAAATTTAAGAGAGTCCTTCGCGTCGTTGAGGTAGACAACTGTGACATGTCAATATATGCCACATAGCTCTTAAATTTGTGCCCTTCTTCAGTTTAAAGTTGTTAAACTCAATCTTCCCTTCTTTGTTAATGGATGGCAAACCGTATTTGATCTTCACAATTTTTCTATTATCGCCGTATGGTAAGAGCCTATACAGTGTGTATTTCAGATCTTCAAGAGGGGTGTACTCATTGATCTTAAATGCGCCTGAGAGTTTCGCAGCGTTAAAGTAAACATTTCTGACAAGTCAAATGATTTTCATTCTGGTGTAATCTTCATAAATTTTATTTTTTACTAGGATATGCCTCGGAAATGTATATCTGGTACCACCCTATTATCTTAATCCGGAGATGTATTTTCGAAACCTCTCAGAACAGAATAAAATTTGGTTCAAGACAAAAAAAATATTTTTACAAACTTCATATATATATATATATATATATATATATATATATATATATATATATATATATATATATATATATGAGGAGGGATATTCTTTCTTCAAGAGTATGTTATTATAACTTACTCCACATCTTGACCATTAATTTTCATCAATCTTATAAGATGTGAATTCTTATCGGAGATGTATTCTTATCAAAAGTAAACCACATGTCACATTTGTTATTTATTTGACAAGATTAATGTGAACAATGAGGCTTGAAATAAATTAACTTTACCTTGAATTACAACTTTTTTCTCCACAAGTATGAAGTTTTGCATTGAAAATTTTGATTGATAATGGAAGGGTTTTTAGAAGAAAAAAATGGATATGTGGATTGATCATGCAGGTGGTTGTTTTTAGCAATTTCATGTTTGATTTTTTCGAAGATGTGTCTTCGAAAACATCTGACATGCAAAGATGATAAGTTATTAAATTCCCGTTTCAATTATTCAGAAATATATCTCTAAATAACTCACTAGAATGCGCAACGAAAAATACATAAAATTCAATGAAGATGTATCTCAAAAAAATTTGCAATAGAGTAACAATATTTTTGTGTGTTATTATGTTATAAATGATGTGTCCAAAAATATATTAGGCATTTTTAGATTTCAGGATTCTTTTTCACTTCATGGGATAAG
The DNA here is from genome assembly GCF_029867415.1 of Vicia villosa. NCBI lineage: Eukaryota > Viridiplantae > Streptophyta > Magnoliopsida > Fabales > Fabaceae > Vicia > Vicia villosa. The sequence goes on along the minus strand of NC_081182.1, from coordinate 53,834,561 downwards.
AAATCCCCTTGTTTTTTTAGGGGGCTTCAAGAGAAAATCAAAATTCGGATTTGGATCATTTTTCCTTTTCACTCTCATGTTTTAGAAAAGATTGATATCCAAACAATGTGTATGTCAATAAATATCTTAAGAGCACTTGTTAGCATTTTTAATAATGTTAATCCACATATTGTAGTAATGTGTTTTTGCTTCTCTTTTAAACATCTATGAGTAATGACATTTACCTTTTTCTTCAAAACTTAAGCCAATAATAAAGTGAACTAATGGAGGAATTTGGATAGCTTACTTTCACTACCGAAAAATCAATTGAATTGGCAGTGCAATTCAAACACCAGAAAAGTGGAGATGTGAGTCATCAAAATATCATTTCTTTTTTAGGAAGTGGTTTAATTGTGAGAAGAGATTCAACATAATAACTGATAATTCCAAGTGAGTTTTTAGTAACTTGATTTCTGTGAAACAACTAAGAGGGCTAGTTGATACAGTGTGTCTATACTGCTAGAGTATCAATTTGCCTCAACCAAAATTGAAACAAGATACATACACTAAAACAGCATGATGGCATCAGATGGTAGTCAAAACCACATGTCATTCTTTAAAGCCTGGTTAATATCCCATGAAGAAAGCTACGCAGGCGAAGTAGCTAGCACAAAAAGTAAACAACTCTAATCAAAGAAAACAGACAACCATGGACATTTAAAACACATCAAGCATAACTTATACCTGTAACCAAGATAGCAGAACTACATATAGTTACTATTTCGAGTAGCAATGCGTATGTGAAAAGTCGAGTGTCGTGCAAAATCATTCATCAGGATAGAGTCTAAATTGGAGGATGTGGATGATAACTAGCACACAACCAGGAGGATGCGGATGATAACTAGCACACAACCACAAGGGGGGAATTCGAGAATGACATGATAAACTGAAGTTACCAAACCCCAATAGCATGGTTTTAGATTGTAACTGCAAATGCAATTGTTTCTGCATTGCAATCATTGATATTTTGAAAAACAGTGAACAGATGTTGATGCAGTTGCAAATGAAGAGACATCGATATCCAAAATCCTAAACATTACAAACACAATTCGATTGCTGGCCTTAATTTAAAATCACGGCCTATTATACCAACAAATGATTAGTGGCATTCAGTTAAGAAGGAAACTGACTCCAAATCTTCGAGGCAAAATCCAATGAAGTTCCATCTTTTACAAACAATACGCACATTGCATAAGCATTCTCATCTATCAAAGTGTTCGCAAACAACATGCACATTGCATAAGCATTATCATCTATCAAAGTATTACTATAGGTTAAGATTCATGTTGGAGCTTCTTTTTCTTTTTACTGAAATTCAAGGAAGAGCTATGAACATTCTAACACAATCAATGAGAGATGCATATGAGTGACATAACTGAATTCCCACCCTGATTAATTCTCCGGCAGATTTCGAATCATATTCAATAACCAAACTTTGATGGCTTGGTTTCCAAGCAAAATTCAAGCCATTAGCAATTCAATAACCAGCATGGTTCTTTAAGACTCATAAATCCTATTCTACCAGGATTATCCAAGGCCTGTCATCAACATCAATCATTAAAGAAATCCAAAAAGCAGTTGCCATTTGACATCACGTGTTCACGATACCTAATTACTTCTCTTATTATCACTCTTGTCACCACTCCCAGAAGAATTGATTATCGGATGATAAGTGGGTTGGGTGGTATTTCATATATGTCATCCTTACTTCAAGTATCATTTAAAATTTTATCATTTCTAGACCTCCAAATTGTCAAAAAGGTAACTTTGAAAAGAGTGCATTTTCCTGAAGTAATGTTTACGTTGATCCATTATCTAATATCAATCTCGGAGGAGAAATTGAAAGGAAAAATGCAAACCATTCCAAACCATGACAGGCCTAGCATAATCTCAAAGACAGTGAATTGCAGTTTCACGAGTAGCCTTCATACCTATGACAAGGGAATAAACACCTTACAAAGCAAAGAATCTAGTTGGGAAAGCTTAATTTAATTATATGATATTGGGAAGACTTTATAGGTTCAATGACTGAACAATAAAGGAACTTGGCAGATACAAAACAAATTAAAATTAAGACTCAAAGGTAGACAAATAAAATCATGTTAAAATATCAAAGCACAAAAATACCAACTAAATAACCCAAAATTGTTACAACGACAGAGGAATTCATATTCTCTGACTAATTATGTTATGATAATCTCATCGCGCCTCTGTACTCTTCGAATAAATCATCAAGTTTTTAACCCTTTAACAGTCAGTTTCGTTCTTACTTAACCCTTAAATAGATCATCAAGTTAAACATATTACCCACCATATATTGCAAACAAACTACTAGCACAATGCATGGCAACAAGAACATAAATGAAAAACAGGCTATATTAGAACAAACAAAATCTAGAGTAATTCATTGGTTTACTAACCAATAAAATCTAGACGAACATTTCATAACAGCAATGTATTGTTTCCCAATTCATTGGAACATGATTTTTTTCAATTTAGTAACAGCTTGCATAATACTAGTACTGGCTACTCGCTATCAGTAAATAATACAAACAGTTGGTGCTCAATTGTTATATCTCAAATTATTGAATCAAAAAGAACACTTTCATCACTAATCAACAAAAATCCAATAAACCACCAAATTTCATCATACAAAACCCAACATAAGAAAACAAAAACTACCTAGTAGCAGTACTCCTACCAGACCTCATGTTAGTCCAGGGAAACTTTGCAGCAGACCCATCAGACCTGTTCGAACCGGGACGATCAAACCGTCTCTGGTTTGAGCCGGAACCGTCGAACCGTCCTCGGTTCAAACCAGAACCATCAAACCGTCCCCGGATATAACCGTTTTGGGGCTTGAACCGTTGAGCCTCCTTGTTCTCATCGAGCCAATGTGATTTGCTTGGCGCTTCCTCAACAACGCTAGCCATAGCCTGTTTATTCAAACTCTTCTTATCCTCTTCAATGACTCGGATCGGGTAAAGATTCGGGTTAATCGAAAGCGGGTTTTTTAGGGTTACATAAGCCTTCTTGTAATCAGGTTTTGCGATCAAGATGCCGCCGCGTTTCTTCTTCTTTCCGTCCATGTTCAATGTTCGAACCTTTTCAACCTCGAAGCCGTAGAGGGATTCAAGGACGCGTTTGATCTCGATCTTGGAGGCGGAAGGGATGGTTTTGAGGGCGATTTCTTGAATGTTGGTGAACGAAGTTGGCATGAGAAGCTTGATTGGTAGGTTGGCGAAGTGTATCACTCTTCTTCCTAATCTGCTTCCCATGATTCTCTTCTCTGAGCTTCTCAGTTTCTCTTGCAGCTTCAGTCACGCAGAAATGAATAACCCTCGCAAACCCAAATTTTTGTATTTTTGTTTTTGTTTTTTAGGAAATGTCAACTTTGCCCATATTTCAGCTTACACTTATCTTATTTATTACAGCACTCTATATATCTATCATGGCACTATGTTGAATTCTTATCGAAGAGAATCTTACGAAAATATTTGTTGTCTCGTTAAAAATCTTATTAGTAAAAATTCATTAGAATAAAAATTTTAATAAGAGAAAAATAGTACAACATTATGTTCACCCATAATAGAACGCGTATAGTTCTTCTACAAAGACTTCGAATGTGAAGCATTCCAATATTTTATACGTGACTCTTGGGTTATGTTTGGATTGATGGAACATAATGGAGCGGAGTGGGACAGATTTTGACGGAGCGGAATGGAATATAGATCACATTCCGTTGATTGGTTAATTTTTTAAAAATCTTGCATTCCATCTCATACACCCCAAATTAGATGGAACAAAAAATAGAGAATTGGATGGAATAGGATGGAATTGTTTCCATCATGTTCCATTCCATTTCATCGATTATTTGCAAACCCAAACAATGGAACCTCATTAATTACCACTCCATTCAATTCCATCATACACCACTAATCCAAACATACCCTTGAAGACTGATGTAAGGTGTGTTAAGAGACCTGTCACATTATCACTCGAACAAATATATTGAATATCAACCTCTTTGTTTCTTTCAAGCTCTTGTGTTAATGAGAAGAGCTTTGGAGTGATATGCTTGGTTTTATCAATTTTGATGCAACATTCTTTCGTCTGGATAACACATGCAGCGTTGTCTTCGTACAAAATTGTTGAATAATTATCAATTGGTAAACCAAACACTCCTTAATTATGTCGACTTACTGACTATGACCATCTACATCCTTTGTTTGATTCATGAAGGATGATTACTTCAACATGATTTGAAGAAGTTGCTACAAATGTTTGCTTTTGAGATCTTCATGATATTACAGTGTTAGTGATCAGTGCATTTTGATGCACGTTCCTTTATGTTTGTACTTAGGCATTTCTATGGTTCCTTTGCTTATTTTTATATTTTATAATGTTTTTTTAATTTAGTTTATTTTTGGTTTGATTTCGTTTTCGCACTTTATTTTCAGCATTAGAAGTCTACACTAAAACGGTCATAACTGGAGCTCCGAAAATCCGATTGACGCGTTCTAATAATCGCCGGAAAGCTAAGAGAAAGAGCTACAACTTCCGTGTTGGAGTCAAAGTCAGATTCGAAGCACATATTTTTCTGAATTTCGTTTGAAGCTGCAACATTAGTTTTATTTAGTTTTGGATCGTTAGTTTTGGGCCTGGGTTATGTCTGTTTGACCCAATTAGGTTATGACCCGAATTCTTGTTTTCCCCATTTATCTAGGGTTGGACGTACTGTTCATTTTGTCACGTTTTTTACTATTCACTTTTCACGAATTTTTTTGGAGCTTTTACGAACTCATGGAGAACTAATCGCCCTCGAGTCAATCTACTGTAATTCAGGTTCCAACACTTGAGATTATTATAATGTTAATTTTAGTTTAATTCCTTTCAATGATATTTTGTGTTCTTGTATGCTTAATTCAATTGCATGAAGTATATTGATTCAATTTGGTTGACTATATGATCCTAACATAGGCACGTCACGTCACGTTTGCTTAATTCGTTTCGTTTTTCTGTCTGATCGATCATGTTTGCTTAATTCATGAGAATTTATACCATTTACTTAATTCGGACAATAGGATCATACGTCTTGCAAACCTCACAATGCTTGTCATTGAGTTTGTATCCAAATAGGAATGGACAATCCGCTTAAGGTATTAAAATTATAATAATCGATGATAGTAGGAACTGAATCGGTAGATTGACTTATTTCATAATCACTTATTTCACAACAGCTTATTTCAATAATCACTTTTTCTCAATCGAATACCAAAGCAAACCCCCCTAATTTGTTTTCCAATTGGTTAGTAATAACTAAGAATCCTTGTGAGACGATATCTGAGTTGTCGTTACCGTCGTTACTTCAACATGATTTAAAGAAGTTGCTACAAATGTTTGCTTTTGAGATCTTCATGATATTACAGTGTTACCATATGTAAATATGCGTCTTGTTTGTGATTTAGCATTATGTGAATCTGACAAATATCTTGCATCTGCATAACCAAGTAAAACTGGTTTGTATTGTTAAAATAAAACAAAGCAAGGTCAAATTACCTCGGAGATATCAAAATATATGATTTATTCATTTTCAATGCCTTTTTATAGGATGTGAACTGAATCTTACTAGTAAATTCACTGCTAAAGCTATATCAGATCTTGTATAGTTATCAAGTTACATGAATGTCCTAATGGCACTTAGGTATGATACTTCAGAACCAGGATCTTTTTTCAATATTAAGTGTTCTACCCATCATTGGAGCACTCAGAGGGTTTGTTTTGTCCATGTTAAACCTTTTCAATATCCTCTATGTATAATTTGATTGATGTACCGATATATCATTTTTAGTATACTCAATTTATAAACCAAGGCAGAACTTGGTTTTTTCCAAATCTTCCATTTCAAATTCTTTTTTTAAGAAATCTCTTGCTTCGTTAATTTCTCTATTAGTTCCAATGATATTTAAATCATCAACATAAACAACAATTATTACAAAAATAGATATTCTTTTTCTTATAAAAACACAAAGGCAAATAGGAATCTCAAAGCCTTCTTTAAGCAAATATTCACTTAGCCTATTATACCATGTGTCCAGATTGTTTTAACTCATACAATTATCTTTGCAACTTAATTGCATACATTTCTCCGTGTTTTGATGTCTCATGCATTTTAAATTCTTTTGGGATTTTTATGTATATATCAATATCAAGTGATCCATACAAATAAGCAACAAAAACATCTATAAGATACCCATCAAAATTTTTAAATACTAATAAACCAATCGAATAACGAAAAGTAATGACATCCATAGCAGGAGAATATGTTACCTCATAATCCATTCCCGGTCTTTGGTAAAAAACCATGTGCAACAAGACAAGTTTTATATTTGACAATTTCATTTTTCTCATTTGGTTTTCTTAGAAAGACCCAACTATATCTAACTAATTTCACATCTTTCGGTATACCCATAATTGTTGGGCTATCCCTCTTAGTTAGACAGGCCCAATTGGATGTGAGTTAGTGGCCCATATGTATGTAAGCCTTTGTTATTGTCCAACAAAGAGGAATATGGTTTAAGTGTGAAAAACAACAAGAGAAAAGTAGTGAGAAGAGAAAAAATCAGTAGCCACTTCAAAAACCCGCAACCCCAATTTCAGTACTATTCAGTCCCACAAGATTGGTGTTTGCGCAAAATCCAACAATCAGATCATCCTGAAGTTTTGGCATAATGTTCATGACCTATAAGAGCACATTCTAAATGGTGGTGATTGGATGCGGAGCTTTATAAGTCATTCTATCGAGTCCATCTTTAAGGTGAGAATTTCTTGGTGTTTTTAGATTGTTTTGTCTCTCTTGATTCTTGTTGTATTCCAAGATTGATTGTAAATCTTAATGATGTTGATATATACCTCTAACTAGTGTTATAGAGAATCTTTTTTGTACCCATTGTTGATTATAGTGGAGATTTTAGGTGACCTACGGGTCCCGTGGCTTTTTACTCCTAGTTAACGGAGGTTTTTCCACGCTAAAATTGTGTTGTGTTATTCGATGTGTTTTTGTTGATTGTCTCTAAGTTTCATTTTATATTTGGGAGAGTTTGTGTTGTTAGATTATTCCGTTGCGTTTTTGATTTCCTTCCAACAAGTGGTATCTAGAGTTGTGGTTTGATTTGAGCAACGATGGAGACAAACACATCTAGGATGGTAAGTTTGAATAGTTCCAATTATAATGTTTGGAAAGGAAAAATGGAAGATTTGCTTCATGTGAAAGATTTTTACTTACCGGTTTTCTCTAATGAAAAACCCGATAGAAGAAGTGATGAAGAATGGAATTTGTTGCATAAATATGTTTGTGGTTATATTTGCCAACGGATGATAAAGTTTTGAATCATGTGAGCTCGGTGACTCATTCTCGCTCTCTTGGGACCAAACTTAAGGAGTTATATGCAAGAAATATAGAGAACAATAAGTTGTTCTTGTTCAAGCAATTGATGTCATTAAGGTATAATAATGGTTCACCAATGACCGATCAATTGAATAATTTCTAAGGTATTCAAAATCAATTGTCGGCTATGAATCTTACTTTTGATGATGAAATTCAAGGTTTTGGCTTCTTGGTACTTTGCCTAATTCTAGGGAGACTTTTAGGATATCCTTGTCTAACTCCACTCCAAAGTGTATCATCTCTATGGATACCCTTGTGGGTCTCTCAAAGTTTTAGAAAATGAATCCAAAAAGCATGCACAAAGAGTAGTTTCGACTAAGTATACTATACAAAGTTATAGCGGGCATCTCAATGTTGATATTGAACATGTTTGAATCCTATCCACCAGTTTAGCAGGTGATATACGTGACTCTTAAGAACCTCTTAGCTTTTTTTACGTTTCACCTTATTTACTTGTGTCAAACTATTGTAGCTATACCCCTTGCTTCAAAATAGTCGAAGAAGAAGCAAATAGAAACGGTCAATGATGGTGAGAATTTTGACTATCCAATGAAAACAAAACAAGTAAAGTTTCTAGACTTTTATTCTTTTCTAACACCATATGTTTTTTGTATCTCTTATTCATATTTGCTTTTATCTTCATGGTCGACAAAGACGGAGTAGTTCCATTATTGCCACCCCCAGTAAAAAGAAAGCCAAGAAAGACAAAGTGTTTGCCACTCTCGACAATGAAGAAACATATGTCTCACTTACTCTCTGACTCCCATATATTTCCTTACTCCCATATATTTCCTTATTCCCAATGCTTTAGTCTGAACCAAGAGCTTAAAAGGAGAATAAATAAATTGAGTCAACCAACGAGAGTGTTGAAAGTTTGGTTTCTACTCAATCCATACCTCCAAAGTATCAGAGTAACTTGACGAAAAAAGTTGCAGGCTCAAATTTTTGAGATGCAAAGAAGAAAAAATCTCTTGTTGAGGCTTCAGGACTTCTACAAGCTCAGAAGAAAAAAAATTCCAGGCTCCTAAGGCTAGTCTACCAAACAAAACTAGAAAGGAAACCGTGGCCACCATTGATGTTGGAGAAAATGAAGAAGAAAAGAGTCCTCAACTAAATCGAAAGAGGACAAAGCGAGCAAATCCAACTCCTCCTGACGAAAGCTCAGAAAGTGCAAATTCAAGCCCTGACTTTAAGGCAACTAAGGTATTTTGAGTTTCTTCTGCATCTCCTTTTCGATCCCCATCTCCTAATTTTATAATCTGATTAGACTTTTTTCTTCTTCATAGGAATAATCCATTTCTGTTATATTTCATTCAGCAAATAATAAATCTCTTGTAAACTCACTGTCACAACAACCAACACACCCAACAATCCAGTCAAGGAAAACATTACCGACCTATCCAACGAAGTGGGTGAATAACAACATCTTGAGCAACGATCTGATGGTTAGATAAGAAAATCTCTTACCATCATTCAACAAATATTTGAGGATCATAACTCTAACCATCACTTGACTGGTTCATACAAAAGTATTCCAATACTAGAAAGCCCGTATCATGTTGATATCAAGCACAGGGGGGTCAAGATGTTAAAAAGTGGCCCTTATTTGTAGAGCGATCAAAATACACGATTTATCATGATTCTCTCTTAATCCCCATCAGAAGAGATTCAAGAAACCCTAAGGAACTCTACGAGTTGAAAGATCACTTACCCGCAACCTTCATCGATTCCAATGGAAAACTCAGGCACGCTTCTGCTTTCATTCTCTAGTTGAATTCTGGTATGAGCTTAAAGGATGTGGGTGATAAGTGCCAAATTGTAGTTATTTTTGTATATAGTTTTGCTGCACTTATCGACTCTTTTTTCTCAATTTATGTGTGAATGCGTACGTTTTTGTTATATTTGTACATAATACGTTTTATTTAAGTTTTGATTCGTTTTATGTACCGTTTGACCAATTTTCATTCATTATGTAGGTATTGATGTGTATCGGAGCCTCGAGCAATAAAGTGTCGAAGGCACGAATTCAAATATGCAGTTTTGGAGAAATAAAAAAGAAAATTCTACAGAGCCCGCTTAGCTAGAGTTGTAGCGCGCTACCACTTTCAATAACAGAGGCAAAATTTATTTTTTGAGCCCGCTTAGAGGGAGCTCGATAAGCCAGCTCAACCCGCTTAGCCAAGTCCCCTTTACCAGCATAGATATTTTAGATATTTTTGACAGCCCGCTTAGCTAGCTCAGCGCGCTTAGCGGGGTTTGCTGATTTTTTTCTATAATCAGATTTTTTTTCATATTTTTAAGGTATGTTTTTGGGGAGTTTTTGTCCCAAATTCATCAATTTCATTCTTAGGTTAGGATTAGCTTAGAAAACCACACTGGATCGTGCACTTGGATGATAGGATGTGGATACTCATCAATCAGAGCTGACAACCTGTGAGATATTTAGTTTATCTCTTCTTCTAATCGTTACTGTTATCTTCCCTAATCCTTTTGCATTTATGTTTGGATTTGTGTTGCTATAGAGATGTACTTCATGAATTCTGGTTAGGGATAGATTTCTGTTAGTTTCTAGACTCTAGAGATGGATTTAGAGCTAATAATCACTGGTGTGTCGAAGCTTAATGCTTTTGTGGTTGAGTTTCACGCGAGAGATCGCCAACGCGAGAATACGAATGTTCTCGCAACTTTGCATTAGAGATAACCTTGATTGTGATTTATTTCGTTGGCGCTTCACATATGAATATTGATGTGAGAGATACGTGATGGTAATGATGAGTATTGTAGATTGAGTTCAACTGATCGATAGGTTTAAGTCTGTGACGAGTGAGTGTATATTCATGCCTGACAGCTTATTCTACCTGAAGAATGTATTTATTTTCTTGTTTATATCTTTTTACCTTTTGTTCATTTTAAACCCGAGCTCAGAAACAGAGAAACCGTTGAATGACATTCTAACCAGACCATTCTCTGTGAACACGATAATTTCTGGAATAATACTTTCAAATCTTTTATTTGTCGCTTTATTGCGTCAACAGTGGGTCGATGGCATATTTGACTCATAGAAATTAGTTTAGAGTTTTGTTCTTGATTTCTATATTGATATAAATCATAAGGTTATGAGCAGTTCCAACATCTATGAGAACATACAAAGATGCCAATTCAGATTGCCTCAATGTTGCAGCACAACCCGCGGCAAAAGCAACCTTCCATGAAGCCATTAACTAAGGGTCATATTCATTTGTATCATCACATGATCTTGATTGATATTTTTGAAGTTCTTTATGGTGGCAATTCAATTGTGTTGTTGAATAAAAATGTAGCATGTCTTGGATTTGTGGTTGGTGGAAGAAAACCAAGTAAAACATGCAGTAATATGCTTAGACAAAAAAAAAAAATCAAGTTATACATCGTTTTGATTACACTTACTTTTAGTGTTTACAACTTTACATAGTCTAAGCGAACATAACTTAGTGTCACTTTTAAGTTGGAGAGATGTTGCATAGACATAGGCCTTAAGCCCAAAAAGTATCTTTTACAATTTCTAAAAAAATTTAGGTTAAATTACAATTTTGGTCTCCTAAATTTACATGATTCACGAAATTAGACATCATTTTTAAATTCAAATAATTTTGGTTTTCCTCTCACGTTTTTTATAAAAAATCAATGAGATATTCATTTTTCAACTTATATTTTTATCTATAAAGTTCCACAATAAGTTAACATATGATAATTTACCATGTTTCACAAGAAACTTGTTATTTAAAAAATGAAAACAACGTTAACTCTAAGTGCAAAAGTATGTGAGATAGACTAAAACTGTTTAAATTTAAAATAGGGAGATCAATTTTATTAATCATGTAAAATAGAGACTAAAATTATAATCAAATTAAAATTTTAATTTGAGTGATTAATTATTATTTTATATATGAAAAATATCAATTACTAAATTATCCTACTAATCACATACACATCATAAAAAATAATTATTTTATCCTAATAATCACTTCCACTTCTGCAAAAGTGGAGAAGTACTAAAAAAAATCGCAAAAAAAAAGTAAAATTGAAAGACTAAAATATTATATTTAGGAGACAAAAAATTAAAACAAGGATAAAAAATACATTTAAAATTTAAACAATATATCTTTTTTACTAGACTCCATAATTTTATTTTGACCAGAGACCATTAGTTGTTAAAGAGCAGTAATAAAATATTATTTTATTTATTTAAAAAATAGTTTAAAATATTTTAATTCATATAAATAATCAATAATTTTTTAAAAATTCCTCAATACTTTTGTTAAACTAATTATTATTATTTTTAATAAAAGATATTATTTGGAGAGAAAAGGTTGAGAAGAAGATGTACTTATCTAACTATAATTTAAAATGTATTCCTGTCCTAAAAAAAAAAATAAAATGTATTTGAATATGTGTGTTTTAGCGGAAGTTGTTTACACTTTTGGTTTTAGCCTTTGTAATGACCAAACTAGCCCTTCAAAGTAACCGTTACCACTCTGTGCTTTTTCTTCAATGTTCACAGACAGAAAAGAAAACAAAGTCTCCGTTTGTGTGCACACTCAAAGCTAAAAAGCTGAGAAAAAAAAAATCCAAAATCAAAATCTGAAATTCGTGGTTGCTCCAAGTTCATTTGGTGCAGCAGAATCAAATGGCGAGAGTTAAACAAAAACCACGTCAAGGTAAGTTCCAACTTCAAAAAACCCATTCTTCTTCATACTCCAAAATAATCGCTTATTCATTAATTCCTCTTCAATTTGCAAATTTACAGTTATATTTTCTTTCTGAGTTGATTATTTGTTTAATCACTTAAAAATTATGCAGCACGTGTGGATCAGGAAAAGAAGAAAAGACGGAATAAACCTGGAACCGTAGCGCTTCGTGAGATCCGGAAATTGCAAAAATCTGTCAAATTACTTATACCGTATGCTCCGTTCGTAAGAGTTGTAAGTTCTCTTGCTTCTATGCTTGAAAATGTTAGTTATATTTTGTAATATAGTGTCAATTAGGTTTTACTATTACTAAGCTGTAAAAATAGCGGCTACAAGATGATTTTTCTCTGGTTGACACAGGTCAGGGAAATTACAAATCAATTATCTTCATTGGTTACACGCTGGACGCCTGAAGCATTGATATCACTTCAAGAGGTAGATAATTTTTTTCATATTCATTTTAGTTTTCGCTAAAATCAGATTTAAGTTCTCCCAACCAGACATTGTTTCAATTTATTTGCGGTTGACATGTTAACATTTTCTTACTTAAGAATAGTTATTCATTTGATTCTGATCTTATGCAATATTATGTATATTTATTTTATGTGCATTCTTATATGGTTATATAATTAGTTGAAGAGTATTGAAGATTGAGATTTACAAACTATGCATTGATTATCAAAGATTGAGATTTTACATGCTATATGCCCCAAGCATAACGATATTCTTATTTTATTTGTATTCGTAATGCAATAGAATTAATATTAAGTAACTTGTTATTTCTGTTTCTTAACGAGCATTGATCAGACATCCAAGTTAAGAATGGGAACTTTATTATACCTGTTTTGGTCACAGGTACTTCTGAATAATAACTGGGTTGGCTAACACAGTTCTAGTTAGTTGATGTTCAGTCATGGCAGTTGCATGATTGTAATGTGTTATACCCTTGATTTACCTTGTATCTGAAAAGACCATCTTACAGTGTGAGTAATACTGTAATAGTAAATGTGTAATACAACATTTGTAATCAAATTTTCTCCTAGAAGGAACTCCCCATCTGTTAAAAGCATTTTCCTTTATGCTTATTTTCCTCATCCTATCAGAGCTCCTTCCAGAGGAGCTTTGCTGCACAATTCTCTTCATTTTCATAATCTGTTGGTATTAATTTTTTTTGTATTTCCTATGGAAAATTTTAGCCATGGTTACTTAAGTCACATTTTCATGCACCCAAATGAGAACCTTGTTATCACTCTCAATGTAAATGCTAAGTGCATAATATGCTAGGAATATCGGTTATCAGTACCCTAACAGTGGCTATTTTCACCAATGACCTGAAAATCTCCAAGTAAATATCTAGCTGTTTGGTTAAATCCTATAGCATAAAGCTTCACACTATATCTTTCAATGGTTCCATTGAACAACCATTTATAGCCTATTGCTCTATTAACTTGTGGTAGAGAAGGGGGAATCCATGCTTGATTCTTTTCTAGAGCTAGCAAGTTAGCCTCAATGAAATTTTTCAATGTTCACATGGCACAACTTCTTTATGTGCATGTGGAAATAATTAAAGAGTTGTTTGTGAGATACGGAAAAATGTTGATATGAGTGGGAGTTAAAAATAGGGCGTATGATTCTTGAAGGTGGTTAAGTTTTTGAAGTGACTGAAGAGCAATGATAGTATGCTAAATAGGTATCTTTTGACTCTTTGAGTGTCTTGTTAGAGGATATAAGTGTTTAGGGATTGTAGGAATACGTTACTATTGCTCATGGATGTAGTATGCGGGTTAGTGGTCGTGAGCAGGCTCATTTGGACTAGTAAGGTTAACAGGAGCTCAGGTGACATTTTTGAGAAAATATCAAATATGAGAGAAGTGATATGGCTGGCAGGCAAGATAGTTAAAATTGGGATTTTACGACGTATGCGATCTTATTCATAGGCAGAATCACAATCTGGTAGCAGGGTTGACGATATTGCTTGTAAGATTGGTGGGATTGGCAAATACTTTGTTGATGATTGATTAGATGTCTAGAATTTGACTACTTAATTATAGCGTTTGTCTCCGCACTTGTTCAATATTGTGTGTTTCGTATTTTGCATATTGAAGTTGTTAAGTTCTTGTCTTTAGCTTAAGTTGTTAAGTTCTGACTTATGGATTATGTATTTTATGGATTTTGAATTTGTTTAATTTAATGAGTGTTTGTAGTGAGTGTACAGGTGTTTCTTATTTGTTTTCCTATATGTAGTGTTGGTAGAAGAAAATATGATTTTATCCTCACAATTCAATGTAGAACTGAGGTAGGAAGATGCTATCAATTTGTCACAATTAGAAATTAAAATACAAAGAATTAGAGATAAAATAGGAAGTCAGAAAACAAATAAGCTGAATATCAAATCTACTCCATGTAATTACCAAGATCCCTTAGACTCATACATTATGATATAGCTTCTGTATCCGCTTCTATACTGTGACAATCTGAGTTCAATTCGCCAGCTCTTTCTCTTGAGTCTTGAGACAGTGCTTTATGCCAAAACGAACCACATGGAACTAGATATATTTTTTGTTTAGGAGAAAGTAATACTCATAGATAAATCATTACAAGAACACATCCCTGCTCTTAAGACCAACTGACGTACATGTAGACCAGCTCACAAAATCTCTCACCTACCAGATTCATTATTTGATTTCAGATCCAAGCTCAGAATGCGTGATTTGTAATCCCTCACACACTCTCCTTGAGCTTGAGGGGGAAGTATATTAGAGTAGTACCCGGTGTTTGCTGAATCACTTGTATGCAATCACATTTGATAATAGATAACTTGTCTTGCATGTCTAGATAATGAACTGCTAGTAATAGCTAAGTGACAGTTAGGTGCTTGTCAGAAATTATATCAGATTCTGCACACAACTTATATCAGATTCTGTTACTATTTTAAACATTGCTCCTTGATAAGTAGATGGACTCGAGCTCTAGTAATTAGAACACAATACACTTATTTTCACACTCATCAATTTCTCGCATCACGCTTTTCTCTCTACCGTATAATTCTGATAATTGGAAGGGAAGAGTTTGAGTAGTAGTGGTTAGAGAGGAAAAGGGCATTGTAAGAACTTAATGAAAATTTTATATTTATTGTAATTCTTAATTTGTGTGCTATCATATTAACTAACTCTTAAAAATGAATAGGGGAGTATTTCTTTTTCCACCTATTTATATATTACATTTCATATATCCTGTAGGCAGCTGAGGATTGTCTAGTTCGAATGTTTGAAGCAGGATGGCTCTGCGCACTTCATGCAAAGCGTGTTACCCTTAGTAAGTTAATTTAATTTTCTATTTCTTTCCCCTGATTTTCTTTTCATATAATATGTGACCACATATTATTTGTGAACTTATCATATGTATACTCTTCAAATGATATTCTACGGCCAGAAAGAGGAAAATTGCAGCTGTGTAGTTGTTTGTTTAGCTAGTATAGTGGATATTTTGCTGAGATCATTTTATTTCTGCTTTATAATTGACTAATAAGTTATAACTTTCCCCCACTAATAGTATTTTTTTAGCACGAATCTTACTTCTGTTATTTGATTTTTTTGCTATCTCAGTGAAAAAGGATATTGAGTTGACACGCAGGCTTACCGGGATAGCAAGACCTTGGTGAGAGCACGACACTGTCGTCACCAGTAGTGAAAACCATTGTTGCTGAGTAACATTCTTCAAAGAAGCCATTGCTACTTGTAAAGCCCAATTTCAAATTTGATACCAGGCTAACTCCTATATTGTCAATAGTAATTTATGTTGTAGGTGAAAAATCTGTTGTAGACAGATGGTTTACTACTACTTAGTCTTAGATCTTAGATATTAGTATTTGCTCAAAATCACGTCTTAAAAGGTGAAGATTGAAGTATCGCTTGTGAAAGTAAAATTCTTGGAACGAATTCTTATTGTTGTAGCTTTGTTGGCTTAACCAAAATTATGTTGATTTCAGCACATGTTGATTTTATTTAAAATACAAAGATTGTAATTCTTGCAATATTTTTAGTAGGGATGTTTATGGTGGTGGGTCATGTGAAATTTGTCATTCCAAATCGAACCAATTCACTAATATATTCATTTACAAATATATCCAATTCAACCTGTCACAATCCACGTAGCTTTGGGTTGAATATACTCAACCTTGATAATGTAAAATTAGTAATTTTTTAAATTTATTTTAAATGAAAAAAATAAAATTTGTATAAGATTACAAGCTACTATTTTTTCTTTATTTTTCATTCAACGTCAATAATGTTACAAGAGTAATATTGGACCATTGATTTTGATATAATTTTTCTTTAGAAAAAAAATGATATTAACAAATTTCACAAAGTGCTATGCATATGGATTAATTTAATTTGGCATTATATTATATATTATATGATGTGTTATATCTCATTTAAGATTTAGAAATATGCACAATTATATTGAATTGATTGATAATTATTTTTTAAAACTAAAAAAAGTTAATTTATTGTAGTGATTTTATGTACGATCCACAAATTTAACCTAAATAAGTATATTAATTCAATTCGATTTTGAAAATATAATTATAAATCGGTCAACAAATCTAACCAATTAAAATTTAAACGGATTAGGTAATATATCATTCAAACTCGATTCAATCCAACTTACAAACACTCCAAATTTTTGTTTTTATGGCGTGGTCACATATACAAGGAATAAAATCTCTTGTCATCCTATTAGAGGAAGAGACATTATACAAAATTTGCCAAGGAGAATGGTATCATGCAAATTCAATGTGAACTAAATTTCTTCTTCATTTGTTTTTTACTTTCTGATTTACCAGTGGAAATCCAGCCACAAACATATTTTTCTGTCTGCTTTATGTGTGGTTAATTGCATATCCATTTTTTTAATCATATTATTATATATACTTTTATATCAAAACCAAATAATTGATAAACAAGATCTTATAGTGTCTTATATTGTTCTTATTGATTGTGATTGCTCTTATTACATTGAGATTTATGTATATCTTTTTTTAATTTAAAGATTTAAATAATTTGATAATAAATAACAAAACTATAAATATAATAAATATAATAATTTAATTGAAGGTTATAATGAAAGAAAAAATATTACACTAAAAATAAGCAAGAGTATATTTTATATATGTCAGGCAAATAAATTAGAAGAGCAATAACCCTAATTCAATTTCATTTGGGGAAAAGAACGAAATCGGAAGAAGAACTAAGAAGGAAAAGATGATCTATCGGAAGTGGAGTCTCCTTACAGGTCCGGTGACTATCCTCGCTGGCGTAGTGGGCACAGTCGCTGTCGCTAACTTCATCTTGGTCAAGAATGTAATTCCCTTTATCTTTCTTCTTTCTGACTCCCTTTGTGCTGTTAATTCACCCCCGTTTTACATTTGTTGAAAAGGATTGGTTTTTATGGATTTAAATGCTGATTTATGATCTGGGTTTTCAGAAATTTAATCAATTTCATTTGAGGTGGTGAGGTTGGATTTAGAGAGAAACTGTTTGTTTAATTTGGGTAGTTTTTTATTATGTTATGCTATTAAATATATAGTAAAAAAATCTGCCATGAATCGTGTTCGATTAATTCCTTTTGATTTTTGAATGAAAATGAAATTTTGGGTCTTGTTGATGTATCCAATTTTATCATATGTTCCCGTGGAATATGTAGTTTTTGTTTCTGCCTTATGGATTTATGGTAAATGTATTTGATTAACATAGCTCCGGATTCCTCCTCTGAAGAATTAACATAACTCCAGATTCTCAGAATTTAATAACATTAAAAGATTATACAAAAGAACCGTGTTTGATTTAGGTCTTGAGTTGATGCTGTTCAATTCTATCCTTTTCTTTTGAAAGTTTTGTCTAGCTTAGTTATGAATGTCCGATGCGCTGACTTGACTTCAAATTTCTTCATTCCTGTACACCATTGGGAGGGTCATTGAGCCCCTATCCTAAGTGTAGCATGCCTGTTCTACTGTTTTGTGTTGACCGGTGAGTATCCTTAAATTTGGGGTGTGTCTAATTCAACCCTACAAAGTTGGCTTGTAAGCTGATGGGCCAAGTTCTGTTGGACCACCTGTTATGTGTTTGGTAGAGTCACTTGGCCGTAAGAGAGTATGTTAAGAGGCTCACGATGGATGATATAGAACCTAAAATTAAATTTATTAGGTACTTTCCTATGACTGAGTTAGGTCAAACCCGGTTTTGTAGAAATGAGTTAAAGTTAAATTTATAAGACACTTTCCTATGATTGAGTTGGGTCAAACTCAGTTTTGTAGAATTGAGTTAGGTCAAATTCAAATTTTAAGAAGTTAGTTTTGCAAGATTGAGTTTGGCCCAATCCGAATTTAAGTGTTGTGTTGGTATTTGAATCTTTTACCCGTTGAAATGTGCGAGGTTTCGCAAATCAATCATTTTGGCACATGAGTAAATTAAAGGGACTAGGATTTACTTTATTAATTTCTCCTATCCACTAATATCATAGCTTTCTTTTTTTCATAATATTGTTACTTGAGATTAACTTCTTCTATTGTACTTTCCAGGACCCATTCACTAAACCAGAAGAGAGGAAGTTTGGAGATCAACCTGCAACCAAGTAGTAGAAAAGATGTCACAGTGGTTTGTGTTTTGATGTAATCTAAACATTGATTTATGAGCCCTCTATGCTGTTTTGCAAAACATGCTCTCTTAGTTAATAAATTCTCAGGTGTCGAATGGAGTCTGGATTATTCTGGAGCTTGAACCCTAGTTTAGAACTAACATACAAAAGTTCTAGAGAACTGGTTCATATTTTAGAGATCCATACTCCTTGTTTTGTACAACAATGTCAAAAGGAAATTTGTAATAATCTTCCATTTTATTTCTTTTCTTTTACCCTTACCAATTTTCCGATAAAAGCTTGCTTTGCCTTGCCTCTTTTTTTATTTTATGCCAAAATTCTTGCTTTTCTCTGCCAAATGATTGTTTTCATGAACTGTTGAATCTTGAAAAGACTGCTTATAAAATTAGAATGCATGCATGATTGATGTTTATGTTTTGCATATATGATTAACTTAGTTTAAGCTAAAGACGTCCAAGGCAGAAATGCTAAACATTTTTTTGGATATTGAATATTAAGGTTGGAGTAATCTGTCACTGGCTGTGTTTGCTTAAACAAGTTTTGATTATGCTGTACAAATTACATGTAGACTACTAGACAATTGAGCTCAACCTAATAAAAAGTATTGAATCACACTACCATGTAGCAAAGAATCCTGAATTTCAACGCATCATTGTTGTAATCAGCTTCAAAGTTTAAACCTAGGTGATTATTCATTTACTAGCATTTCAATTACTACATTCCATAAGACAATTGGTGAGGTAAACGCCAATGTAAACAATCATTCTGACCTTTACCATACCTAGCCTTTGCAAATGGCTGAAACTGTCTATAAGGTCCTGGATGTTCATCTGGTCAGTTAATGAAGTTAAAAACAAGTTGAAGTGCCTTTTGGTACGCGTAGTTGAACCGAAGATCGGTCAAATTCTTTCCGATGTTCATCTGGTCAGTTAATGAAGTTAAAAACAAGTTGAAGTGCCTTTTGGTACGCGTAGTTGAGCCGTCAAATTCTTTCCTAAGCAGTAATGACAGCCAGTTACTGTATTGTTTTGATATGTTGTAGATTTGAGAAACTATATTTCCACCTCCAAATACAACACAATCAGAAGTGTTAAATTGTTCGGTCCACTGGTTGTCAAGAGTATCAAGATGAAGCTGTGTACCATTGAAGATGAAACTCCATTCATGTCTTCATAAATAGCTGCGTTGATAAGGAAAAGGTTTCATATTAATGATAGTGTGAAGTTATTACATGGAAAACTCCATATCTTTGATCTATGTTCTGTCATGGTATACCTCAACAGCCTGTTCCACCTGTGTTAGAGTGAAATCATTTGAATTTGATTAATACACATTTTTGTAGGACTAATTCTTGAGACAATACATGACCTCATTTTATAATCTTGGAATTATGCTTTTCACTACATTTAAATATATAGAAAAACCCAAAATAGATGTTAGATGCTTCCTAGTTATTAAATTATTATCCGCAATTGTAATTGCAGGTATCGCTAGGGGTGGGAATATGTTGGGTCGAGTTAGGATTTGTCAAGTCTGAGTCAGACCTACTAAAAAATTTAAAGTGTAAGTCTGCCCTGTAGCCTATCGTAGGCTTATTTTTTGGGCCTGAGTCTGACCTTTTTGAAGGCCTGGTCGGCCTATTAACCTACTTAAAAGTGTATTTCATTTGAACATTTGTAAATAAGTTATTCAACTCAACTTTATATAGACTAACAAATTAAAACATTAGAGAGATTAAATGTTTTTGTATTGACTTATTTGAGTTTATCTAGTAGCATAAATTTTGTGATTCTTTTTATTTGAGAGAACTAATGGAAGCAAGTTATGACATTGTTCATAAGATTTTTTTTCCATCTTATTTTCTTAATTTCTTCAAGATAATTAAGATTTCTTTTTATATTTTAATTTTAAGTACAAAATACAATATAATAATAATAATAAAATTATTCATATTTATTTAAATAGGTCGGCCTCATATGCTTAAAAGGTTTTTTATATGGTATGTGGCCTAACCTTTTAAGCTAAATAGGCTTATGAAAAACAAATCACAACATTCGGAATACATTTACCATTAAGATTTTGATTTAACAACTATCAGTCTTCAATATAAATAACGAATGCTGGTTTCAATCTCTGAAACAAAGTAGTAACTTCCAGTGGCAGCGAAAGACTTAAGTCTGCAATGATATTATTACCATCAACTCATATGTCATTGATCTTTAACCCTATAAGTTGAGGAGAGATGTTTTAGATACTCTTAAAAAGAGGATGAGTGTTTTGAGGTTCATGGTTGAAATTAGACATTGGTATCTCTATCTCTTATGTTAAAAATGAAACTATTTTTAAACACATTAAGAGCTTTAAGGAAGACTTTTTATGTAGGCGAGCCATCTTTTTTTTATCGAGGAATATATTACCTTCAAAAAGATATTTATCTTCCGAAAGCAAGATCCAAAGTTTCTTGTTTGATTGCACTAAGCTCCACAAGTTTGTCTTGAAGTTACTTTGCTCTCCTAGGGCCTTTTCTGAGGGTTATGATGTCTGTCTTATTGGTTATTATTTACTTTATTATTTTAGTAATTGGGTCTCCTCATAGTTAGATCATTGCACATCTTTTAGAATTGAGCGCATTTTGCTAACTCGTATTTTGTATGCATAAGTCAAAACCTTGTTTTAAAGTCGATGGGAAATGGTTCAAGTCAATAAGTATAAAACATGAATCAAGAAATGCATGAATGCATAATTCAAATCAAACTAATTTTCGATTCAATCATGAACACTTCACTTTTCTCAAAATTTCAATTTTGGAAGTGTGATTAAAATAGAGTTATGTGTGATTCGAATCATAGTTATGTGTGTTTCGAATCATGACATGAATTTGAAAATAAAAATTTGCTTCTGAAAGTGTGATTTGAATCACAAGATCCCCTGATTCAAATCAAGCATGAGCTTAATTCTAATCACATGAAAAGCTTATTTGAATCATGTTTGAGTTTCAAATTTTAGAGTTCCTCTCTGGGTGTGTGATTCAAATCAAAGAAGTCTCCGACTTGAATCACATGACTCGAATCAATGGTGCAAAATTTGGATTTTATGTTCTTGATTCAAGTCATTCTCTCTTTTGACTTAATAATAATCTTTGATTCATGACTCAAATCATAAGGTTCATTTTACTCGTTTTTAGTGCATTAACTCAAAAACATATATAATCAAAATTTTCTCTCGCTAGCTAATAATAACTTTAAACAACTTTGAAACATGTTTGAAGAGAACACATTCATTCACAACTTTTGAAAAACCATTTTTGAGTTTTGTTCTCCATGTTTAGGCCAGTCACATAGTCATCTATATAGCTTGGTTTCTTCTTTAGTCTTGGGGGAAGCTCTTCTTCTTCTTCTTCTTCTTCTTCTTCTTCTTCTTCTTCTTCTTCTTCTTCTTCTTCACAACTTTTGAAAAACCATTTTTGAGTTTTGTTCTCCATGTTTAGGCCAGTCACATAGTCATCTATATAGCTTGGTTTCTTCTTTAGTCTTGGGGGAAGCTCTTCTTCTTCTTCTTCTTGAGGGCCATTATTAATGTGTATATCTTCATCTACGAAGGTATCATTAGCCTCGTTGTTATATTCATCACTGTCAATATTGTTTGTTGATTCTGTTGAAAAAAGAATTACAAGTGTGAGTAGTGTGGGGAAGTCCCACATTGATTAGAATGTGGAGGCTTGAGCATTTATAAATTGGAGAGCTCACTTACCTATCACGTTAAGATTTTGAGTGAGTATGTAGTGTGTCCCTCACAAAGGTGTGTTGCTCAGAAAGAAAGTCGCAAAGTATAAATTACTCCCTCGTTGACCCCTTAATTGTTACCCCAACATATCCAACAACATACTTCTAATGTTGTTTGTCATAATTCCAACCTTTTTAGTCTTCAAATCCCATATCTCTCCTTACTAATTTTTTTCTCATTTGGATCATAGAATTTGTATGCCTTAGACTCATCACTCATTCCTAAACACTCATACTTTATACTCTTGACATTTAGCTTCTTCCCTTGTATATCATGGATGTGCACAAAATCATGACAACGAAACAATGAAATAATGCCCAAATGGTTTTACATCACTCCAAGCTTTTTGTGGAGTCATATATTTCACAAATAGTGTAAGATTTTTGTTAAGCACTTGTGTCTTTTAGGTCCTAGTCTTCAATATTTTATGATCATATTTTATGATCATAGACATGTGATATAAATTTTAATTTTGATAGAGTTTTAGATGATTTAGAACTGCAATTCAAAATTTCAATCTTCAAAATTTATTAGGAAAAATATTGTCCCTCCTAAATCACAATATATTTTAGCAAATATTTTTTTTAGGAAAAGGATAATATTGGAATCAAGCTTTGCATTTTTGAAAGTGATATGCATAATTTCTTTATTTATATTTTGGTTTTAGAATTTTGATAAAATTATTATAAATAATTCTGAGTACGGCTGGATAATGTTCCATGAATAACTTTTGACCATTTCTAAATGGACTCCATCCATGGCCACGCACCATCAAATTAATAAAACTATCCTCGTGTTTTCGTAGATACATCTTTGGAAGTGCTTTTTTAAAAAAAAATTGGTTTTTTCCGTAGATGGATTTACGGAATTCCTTAAAACATAATAAACTTGGAATTTTCCCAATTAATTGATACGGGAACATTTCATGAACTTAAAAATTTGATATTTTCCCAATTAATTGAGAAAATTCCAAATTAAGTTACAAATTAATTGGGAAAATCCTAAATTAATTTTCAATTAATTGAAAAAATTTTAAGTTTTACTATGTTTTATAGGCTTCTGAAAAAACCGAATTTTTTAAAATATGAAATGCTTCTGAATATGAGAAAAATGAAGTTTTGCATGGTGTTTAGAAGGTCCATGAGGCTGATTGAGAAATGGTGTACTTTTTATTTACTTTTATATTAGAGCCTACAATTAATGTTTTTTATTCTCTCCGACCAACGTGGATCACAATTTTTTTGGGTAAGAAGATCACTTTTTTAATAAAACATTTGACCTTTATTTAAAAGTGTGCCTTAAAACGTTTATATATAAATATTAAAACAGTATCCCATTTAGTACTTTTCTTCATAAAATATTCACTTCTTCAGATTCACCCTTGTTTTGTTCTTCGCAGCCGTCATGTGCGGAATCTTAGCAGTATTAGGCGTCGTCGACAACTCCCAGTCCAAACGCGCCCGCATCATCGAACTCTCTCGCAGATTGAAACACAGAGGCCCCGATTGGAGCGGTTTGCATTGTCATCAAGATTGTTACCTCGCTCATCAACGCCTTGCCATTGTCGACCCTACTTCCGGAGATCAACCTCTCTACAACGAAGACAAAACCGTTATTGTAACCGTACGTATTTTTCTATCTATCTGGATATCTGTGTTTTTTTTTTTTTAATTATTGTTTGAAATTCACTGTTTCATTATAGAATATTACATTCCTTTGCATGCAGTTATTTTTGTAGTTAATGTGTGACTTGAAGTAGTTAGGGTTAAAGTAAAACATTTTTTTAATGATTTTTTAGGTAAATGGGGAGATCTACAACCATAAGAAGTTGAAACAGAATCTGTCTTCGCATCAATTTCGAACCGGGAGTGATTGTGAAGTCATTGCTCATCTTGTAAGTGTTTGGAATGAGTTTCATTTTCTGTTATCTTTCAAATGAATTATGAAGGATTTAGGGTTTTTTTATTTATTTATTTGTTTATTCTGACTTGTTATTATTATATTAGTATGAAGAACATGGTGAAGAGTTTGTTGATATGCTGGATGGGGTGTTCGCATTTGTGCTACTTGACACTAAAGATAAAAGTTTTATTGCTGCTCGTGATGCTATTGGAGTTATGCCTCTTTACTTGGGTTGGGGCCATGATGGTATAATATATACTGCCACATCTATGTATAAACCTACGAATTACTTTGTAATGATCGAAGTAGACATGTTATCGATTGATGTGTTGATTTATTTGCAGGATCTATATGGTTTGCATCTGAAATGAAAGCTCTGGTTGATGACTGTGAGAGATTAATATCGTTTCCTCCGGGGCATATATATTCCAGCAAACAGGGTATAGATGATGTCATTTATTCTATATTCTGTTAATGATTAATCTTGTAATTCAAATTCCATTTCCCCCAACCTTTTGCCGTCTACATTTTACACAAAGATACCATAGGCATTTATGTATCCTGTTAAAATTTGTTGTATTTGCAGGAGGATTAAGAAGGTGGTATAATCCAACATGGTTCTCAGAGCAGATTCCATCAACACCATATGAACCAACAATTTTGCGTGAGACCTTTGAGAGGGTAAGCTATTACTATCTTTACCATTGACTTCTGTAACCGTTTTAAGTTTAGAAAGTTCAATTCTCCTGTGTTGTGAAATAGCGGTGCTATAGTAGGGTAGAATCTGAACAAATTATTATTGTTTTGTAATACACTATCTGTCTATTTAATATAAAGTGTTGTCAATTAGGGGTTATAGTGACAACAGCGGTTCTACTTTATTTGGTTAAAGAAAAGTTTCAGACTATTTTCAGCTCTCCCTGGAATTTTAGAGCCTTACATTTTTGTGTGTCTATTATAGCATTTTCACAATACTACAAAACCGCTAAATCTGCAACAAATTTAGAAATGTCATATCATAACTAGAGGTGATGCAGCTAAAATGCACCATGAAATGCAACTTAGTGGCTTTTGAGAAAGTATAATTAACTTCTGGAAGAACTTACATGCATTTTAGGAATGATACCTCATCAGTATCTGTTAAATTGGATGTCCAAGGACTGAAGAAGGTGTCACAAGATCTTACTTGTGGAAGATGTAGGCCTTCCAGACACTAAATTATTTGATACACTGCTGATGTGTATGGACAAAAAGCTCAGGATTGGAGTTTGGAGCCCAATACTATGTGCTAGTTTTTGAAACAAACATTTTATTCCTTTTATATTTAGTGACTTCTTTTGGTGTATTTGTGCTACATACTAACTGTTAGCCTTACTAACATCCCTTTTAACTATTTACTTATTTTAACTGTGATATCATGCAGGCTGTAATTAAAAGATTGATGACTGATGTGCCTTTTGGAGTTCTTTTGTCTGGAGGACTTGACTCATCACTTGTTGCTGCGGTAGCCAATCGATATATGGCTCAATCCGAAGCTGCTCGTCAGTGGGGATCACAGTTACATACTTTCTGCATTGGTTTAAAGGTAATCATTATTTCCTGTGTTAGGTGAAAATTAGTTGTACTATCCACTGTTCAGGTCTAGTAGTACATTAGCATTTACTTGCTTCATGTCATGATTTTTCCATCATTCAGGGCTCTCCGGATTTGAAAGCTGCAAAAGAGGTAGCAGATTATCTTGGTACTCGTCACCACGAACTTCATTTCACGGTTCAGGTAACCGTCTCACACATTATCTCATAATTTTTTACCTTGTACAAATGAGATTCTTATTGCTAACTCAGGTAATATTTATTTAATTTTGGCTATATTCAGGAAGGTATAGATGCACTTGAGGAAGTCATTTACCATACTGAAACATATGATGTAACAACTGTGAGAGCAAGTACTCCAATGTTTCTCATGTCTAGGAAAATCAAATCATTGGGAGTGAAAATGGTTCTTTCCGGAGAAGGTTCAGATGAAATATTTGGAGGTTACCTGTATTTTCACAAGGCACCTAACAAGGAAGAGCTTCATGAAGAAACATGCCGAAAAGTAATATTCTATAATCGTTACGCCCCATATTTTGATTACTTTTTGACCTGTTTATTCATGTTTTTGGTTGTTTTGATGATTGACAGATTAAAGCACTTCATCTTTATGACTGCCTTAGAGCCAATAAATCAACTTCCGCTTGGGGTATAGAGGCACGTGTACCATTCTTGGATAAAGAATTTGTCAGCACAGCCATGGCCATAGATCCGGAATGGAAAATGGTATTTTTACCTTTACTTTTGTTTCTCCCTATTGTTCATCTTGTCTTGTCATGCAGCATAACAGTGCCAATTGTGTTGCATGCATTGTTGATTAAGATTATGTTATTTGCTGTTAAATAAACTTAAATGTCATTTTAACTTTTTGCTTTAGTTTAAATGTTCAAGTTTTCTTCTTTTGATGATCATGTATCATGCATGATTCTTCTTGTATCATGTTTTAATCACCTCTTGAAATTTTTGACAAATTTCTCAGATAAGGCCTGATCTTAAAAGGATAGAGAAATGGATAGTGCGCAAGGCCTTTGATGTTGATGAGAATCCATATTTGCCAAAGGTTTGTATCAACTTCTCCATTATGTTTATTCCCAATCCCAAGTCTTGAAGAATTTCTGAAATAATACTGTTGTATTTTTTCCAGCACATATTGTACCGACAGAAGGAACAGTTCAGTGATGGTGTCGGATACAGTTGGATTGATGGTTTGAAGGATCATGCTAGTGCACAAGTAAGTTCTAATCCGCAATTCGAATTGAATAACTAATTTTATAGAATTCATTGACATTATCCTTGTTTTTGTCCTTGATATATCTTAAATGACTAGGTCACAGATGCAATGCTGAAGCATGCCAACTTTGTTTACCCTGAAAACACTCCTACCACAAAAGAGGGATACTACTATAGGACAATTTTTGAGAAGTTATATCCAAAGGTGAATTTTATAGTTTTTTTTTTTTTCATATATAAAAAAAAATACATTTTTCATCAGAACATGGACAAGCTTTCGACTATGCTAGATCACTTCTTGACTATGTTGAATCATTTCATTTGAACAGAATGCTGCCAGGTCAACAGTTCCAGGAGGTCCTAGTGTGGCATGCAGTACTGCAAAAGCTGTGGAATGGGATGCAGCATGGTCCAAAAATCTTGATCCTTCTGGTCGTGCTGCCCTTGGAGTTCATTCAGATGCATACAAGGATGCAGCAGATGCCAAAATAGCCGAGCCCGAAAATGGATCAATCTGAAGGCCACGTTGAATTGTTAAGTAAATTTTAGAAAATGTAGAGTTGGAGTTGTTTTCATTTTTCACAAATCTAGTAATTCTGATTTCTGAACTCTAAGGTTAAGGTTTTAGAGCTTTACAATAGTCTAATAATGTAACAATGTTATGGTTTACTTTTATTAGATACTAAAAGTTAGCTTTTAACATCGCTCAATGCTTAAGTTTTCCCACCACAATTATTTCTTTTCTCTCCATCATTAGCATTTGAAATTGCAAAAACAAATAAACTTGCAATTTTTAGTGTACAAAATTTGCATCTTTTCACGTGAATAGACTATATACACAGGCTGTGTAGATATTTACAGAAATGTTTGTTAACTAAAACATAGTTGGAGACATGGAACTTTCTCAGTGTAAATATTTACAGATATGTTAATTAAAACATAGTTGGAGACATGGAACTTTCTCAGTGTAAATATTTATAGATATGTTAATTAAAACATAGTTGGAGACATGGAGCTTTCTCTGTTATCACTACATTGTTCCTCAGGCAAATGTTCATAGTTATAGAGTTGTTTACCACCGACAGATCCCTGGTGCCTCAGTTCTGCTTAATGCAAGCACTTCCTCATATCTTGAAGTCTGTACAAAGCCCCATAACTGCATGGAACGCGGACGTAACAACTAGCTTGTATTTGAAACAAACAGATAATGCAAAGATTGGTGAGGTGTGCCCTGTGTATGTGTGTGAGTGTGTCTGTGATGAGAGGGAAGGTAGCTTATTGTGTACCTCCACTTCCTTCACTTCAAAGTCCTGAGAATTCGCAAGGCAAGGATTTCCAAAAGTTTCAGATATTGAACTTGAGCCGTTCAATCTTTAAAATAACAAGAGAATCAGGTTGATAACTTTTCAATGAATTATGTAAGGGATCACAATAAAAATTACAAAGTCCTTACAGATCACTGTCCAGATAAAGCGCAAAATGACCTCCCCCGCCAATTGCTATGTAGTCAGTATTGCAAAGTGTGAAATATCGGTTTACCCCTGCAATTTTTTATGGTTAGATTACCTAGTCAAGAGAAGCAGCATTTGAAAGTCCAAACCAAACCAAGCCCGACATGAATTGTTTTAGCATCACATATTTTTGCATATTAAAACTTAGCCTCCTGCTGATGCTGAATCTCACAAAATTACTCTAATGAATCTCTAAACTCGCGTAGAAGTGCAAACCTGTTGGACGATATATGATAGGATGACCAGAGATATTTGTGAAAACAAAAGTACTGTTTGTTCCCTGTACACAATATACTGTCAACAAGATAACTAACAAGTAGCATCATTGCATGATTACCCAGAAAACACTACATATCTTTATGATAATCATTAGGAATATAAGATAAATAAGTTTCGGCATGACCTGATATTTCCTCTTGTTGGATGATCTCAGAGGTGTTTCAACCAAACTTCCAAATACTGCTCCTTTTTTATCTCCAACAACCTATTGAATGGAATCACTCACATTCATGATCTAAAAACGAAGAAATTGGCCTAACAGCTTAAATAACAGAATGATGCACATATCAATGATAATTCAGAAAAGAAAAGAAGAATGTGCCAATCCACATTGAAGCATTGGAATTATCGAGATATGGCCTTAAAATTAGACAGCATAAACTTGAGGATAATTAAGTTGTACCAGCAAACTCAATCCGGGCCATAACGCACTTCTTCGGTAAAGAGTTGAAAGTGATATACCATTCCTCCAAGTGCTGCATAAAATGTATTGAAATTGATAAAAGAAATGATCATATCAATTAAATAACTAATCATAAATAACAATGAATCTTCATCTTCAGATACCTGTATAGCAACAACCATTTCCTTCCATGCATAAGTGGTGGAAGAGAAGCATAGAGAACATTCCTTATACTTTCGGAAACAAGAACTGAAGGTTCAGAAATTCGTGGCAAATCATCCAAAGATACAGGCAACGATTCTTTCATAGGCAGTGATTCTTTCCTCCTATCTTGATGTTTCACTTCAAGATTATTATCATTATTATCTTTTGGACCATGATGGCGAAATCTACCGATTCTGGCAGCTCGGCGAATAGCAATACCAACTGATTGCTTACCTCTAGTAAACAAACTTTTCTTCCCACCATTTTCTTTCATGGATGAATCAGTTAAAGGGCTATTCTTACCTTTATCATCACTCTTTTGTCCATTTGAGTTAGCATCCTCTTTAGAGTTTGAGGAAGATAAAAAAGAATAGAGAAATGCAGTGAAGGATGAAGTATCAGGTCCATCAACTAAATCATGATTATTAGTATTACCCTCTTCATCACTTATTTTAACCTCACCTACTTCTTCCTGATAAGAAACAAAATAGTAACCTTAATTTTAGTTTGAAAACAAAAAATGCCATAAACAACCTAAGACATATCTAAAAAAACATGAACCTAAGACATCCCAAAAAACATGAACCTAAGACATATCTAAAAAAAAGCAACCTAGGACATATCTAAAAAAACACGAACCTAAGACATATCTAAAAAAAACAACCTAAAACATATCTAAGAAAAACATGAAGCTAAGACATATCTGAAAAAAACATGAACCTCGTACGGTGAAATGTACAGTTGGAGCTAAGGATTAAATTCAGTTTGAAAAAAAAATGAAAAAGAGAACTTACAGAGGAAGAGGATGGAGGGTGTTTTGAGGGTTGTTGGTGAGAATCAGGATCGGAGATGGGGTTGAGAAGGAGAGATACAAAATGGGTGGCTTTGTTTCGCAAAGATTGTTTCTTTTTCATATTTACTTTGATTGGTATTCAACAAGGTAAAGAGACAAGATAGTAAGTAATTGTGGTGTGTTGTTTGTTGGGGGAAGCTACGCCGGTGCAGAACAGAGAGTCGGTGAGATAGGTTGACTGGGTCACTTGACATACGATTCTACGCCATGGTTAAAGTTGAAGAATCAGCTATTGAGAACTATGAGTATTTCTTAAGTGTGGTGAAATAATGAGCAGTAACAAAAGATGACTTCATGGCCCAATGGATAAGGCGCTGGTCTACGGAACCAGAGATTCTGGGTTCGATCCCCAGTGAAGTCGAATTTTACTGTTTTTTCCCTTTTCTTTGCTTGAAAATTTAACAGGTAAGATTTCCTTACTTGAGTATGATGAATGGTTATGGAATATGAGATTTAGTCACTAGTTTGTCTGTAGTGAATATTTCAACTACCAATGGAGGCAAATCAATTTTTTTGGAATGATTGTCAAAATAAAGTAAATTTTAAAGATAAATATAAAATAACATTTTATGCAAAATATTTAAGTAAAAATAAACATAAAGTTGCATCAAAAAATTAAACTACATGACTTAAAAACATCTCAAACTAATGTTTCATGTGACTTGAAGTTAATTCCTTCTCAATTTAAATTGTCACATTTTATTTAAGAAATTCAACTTTCATCTTGTTTCTCAATTAGTCTTAATAGTTTTTGTCGCTAAAAAAAGATCTCAATTGTGGCTGAAAAATCAAAAGAGTCATGACAAAATAGAATAGTCTATCAATTAAGAAATAAATTTCACTTATAACCAAAGCTGAAAATTATTATTGAATGGTTGATAAAGTATTTAAATTTGATGTTTTGCGAACAACAAATAGAAAATGTTGAAGTTGAATTTGTAAATTCTTCTCCCCTTGGTTCCTAAAATATAGGATAATATTTTCAAACTAAGGTACAGATAGTATCAAAATTAAGAACTTTATGTCACACCTTAAGAAACAAAGTAAATTTTTAATGCTCTTCATTTTTTGTAATTGATTGTCAATGGTTTTAAAACAGATTTTAATTATAAACAAATTCTCTATCGTGACTTCATTCTCTTCAAAATGAAAGAGTCCAAATTTTCTTAAAAATAAAAGCGTCCAAAATCTTATTGTCTCATGTCTTGAATGAGAGCTTTTGTTGAAAGAACCAAGAGCATATCATTAACTAAATCATGATCTTATTTTTTTAAAGCTTGACAAAGTTCATATGTTATCCTCACAATTTATTTAATTAAATGCAATAAATATAAAATAAAAAACCTTCAAGTAATTGTAAGAATTATCAATATTTCCACGTGTAACATAAATTTTATCATTATTTTGTCTTTTTTTAATTGAACAAATTGCTTTATACTTACTTTTCAATCAATAAATAAAATTGGAATATGATGTCCAACAAATATCTCTAACTCGTCCAAAAATACCAACTTGATTTGCATATTTATCTGTTATAATATTATTAATATCTAACGAATATTCAATTTCTTTCTGAATTGAAAGCTTGTAACTCATCATTATCAATGTACTTAGTAAAATAACAAAAAACATTGAAAACAAAAACAAATTTCTTAGAGATTTCTTGAGGTTGTTTGACTTCTCTTTATCTTTATGCGATAACCAATGCAAGTTACAATCAATGAGTAAAAAAAAGTAGTATGCATAAAGAGAGTCCTTCACAAAGTGTGTTTGTTAATCTTTCCATTTTCTTCTCATATTTATATCATAATCATACAAATGACCACAAATGTTAAAAACATCAAGGTTATGACGAGGAAGTATATTACATATTTCTTCTTTAAGAGTTAAGGATGTAATGTCATTAACGTTGACGTGTATCTTAAAATCTTTGTTGATGAAGAGAAAGAAAATATATTTCGAAATTGTCAAAAATTAAGAAGCTGAAAAGTAGCAAGAATGTCCGATTTGGATGGTTCGCGAATTTCAAATTAGACTGGTTCGGTCTGTGGATCCGTTATTTAATATTAGAATATTGGATATATATTAATTTATAAATATTCTAAATTAATAGAAAATATATTATAAAATATTTATAATATTTTATTCTAATAATTGTGTTTTGGGCTTTGTATGTTGGATTTTAGTAATTATAAATATGTATCTATTTAGTGTTTGACAATCATAGAGTTTATAACAAAAGGGTAGAGCGAAGGATTTAGGGTCTTCTTATGAAAAAATTTAAAAAGGCATGAATTTTGGAAAACCTTTGGAGTTATATAAGGGGATTGAGAAACACTTGTCTACACCTAGGATTTGCGTGCTTACATTATTGAGAGTTTGAGAGGTTGGGAAACACTTCGGTAGAAAATAAGGGTTTGTTCTTGGAAACTCTGAAGGCGAAGACTATTTTATTGTAACTCATCTGTAATCTCTTGTAACAACTTTATAAATATAGTAACTTGAGGACGTTTTCGACAAGAAGTGGTGGTTTGAACCCGTTCAAGAGGCGAAGACATGTGGAAACAATTCAGAAGACGAAAACACACGTAGCAGTATACGTGTTAGTTTTTTAAGAGATAGTTGTTGTTGGCAGTTGATAATGTACCTAGTATATAAGTAAATTTTGACTCTATAATCAGGATTTGCATTTCATTTTGTTCTCTTTAGAACTTATACATGTGATTTAGTGAGATAACGAGTTTGTGAGAAATGTATGAACCTGTTTCCATTTTTAAATCAAGCATTTCGATTGCTTTCTATTGTTTACTTCTTTTACTAGATTTTATTAAATTAAGCGCATTTCCTTTATTTCTTTTGTTTGCATTAGAAATTCTTCCACCATTATTACATTCTCTCAAAATGTTTTACTTAAAGTATTGTCTAGGATTTTCGAGTTTGATCTTACAAGTGAACTAAAACTCGTTATTTTTTAATAAAAAAACTAGTAAAGAAATTCACAAAAAGAAGCAATAGGAATTTTAAATGATTGCGTTGACTAGAATGAGCTTATAAATAAAAAACCTAAAAAGTCATAAACATCTAATCTTGAACAAATGCAATATCAATTATCATCCATAATTCAAGCTTGTGTTTTGATTAATGATAATGACCCATTTGATGAACATCCCTTTTACGGGTTTCATGTCGAGACTACTTCTCATCCTATTGTTACTTGTGAGATAGCCTCGTGAATATGGTATAAACTTTTTAAGTGGTTGGGGTTCTAGGTAGTCATTCACCAGAATCTTTGGGTGTTTTTGAGTCTTTGCTTTCTTTGGGAGGTAGGGTTAAGTATAAGGGTGGTAATCTTATGGTTTAGCATGTTTTTAATCTGGTCTATTTAAAAAGTATGAAATGATATTATCTTTAGTGAAGTCACAAAAATAGTGAATGAAGTGGAGGAGAATAGTATATTTTTGGCCTAGAAATAGTTTTTGGGTAAGTCGAGGGAGAACTCTTGCACTTTCATGGATTGATTTCAAAACCCTATCCTCTTCCTACATCTATAACAGATCAAGTGTTTGCTTTGATTTAGAGTGTGGTGGTGGAATTTAAGTACCTCTTTTCTTGCAATCTGATCTGTTGACGGTGAATCTTATTGAACTGAGTTCTAGCCTGAAAGCAGCGAGGGGTTCTCTAGTAGTTATGGTTTGCTTTTAATTACCCCTCTCCTTTAAAGGCTTCTTGTTTTTGTCATATTTCCTACTTTTATCCTGTTTCTGGATACTTCTTGTGTTTTGTGATTTTTCGATTGTAACTTGATCTTCTTTATTTTTTAATATATTTTATTTCCATTAAAGAAAATTTTGAAGAAGATATTATTAATTTTATCATATTTGCAGACTGTGAACTAATGAATTTTGAAAAAACCTCAAGCAAATTAGATTAAAGTCATGGATGAGCAAATCAATGAAATTGGGAGGAATATGTTAAGAAATGTGCTTGAGTCTAACTTACTCCACAAAATCGACTAATAGAGTGAGGTTTGTCCCCCTTATAAGTACATGTTCAGGCCATATATTGTCCGATGTGAGACTCTTAACTCCCCTCACGCCCAGGACTAGACAATTGGAGGGTAAAAATAAATGGTGGGTGACCCGATAGCGGAAACCATAATAGGTGGTCCACCGGATCTTAAACGAGGCTCTGATACCATGTTAAGAAATGTATTTTGGCCTAGCTCAACCCTACAAAACCGACTAGTAGGATGAGGATTGCCCCCACTTATATTAGGAAGATCTTAAAGTCACACATTAGTTGGAGATAGAGCATTGTGAGAATTTATATAGAGTGACACTCCTCATCGTACCAACCAGTTTTGTAATAATGAGTTAAGTCAAACTCTAATATGATATCAGAGCCTATCGATCGGACCATGAGCTACCCACCGTTAATATCCATGCACCAAGCCCA
The DNA here is from genome assembly GCF_029867415.1 of Vicia villosa. Lineage (NCBI taxonomy): Eukaryota > Viridiplantae > Streptophyta > Magnoliopsida > Fabales > Fabaceae > Vicia > Vicia villosa. The sequence continues at coordinate 53,799,479 of NC_081182.1, read as the reverse complement.
AAAAGAATGTTGGACGTGAGGGGGTATATTAAGAAGTTCCTAAAGTTTCACATTGGTTGAAGATAGAGTATTGAGAGAGTTTATATAGAGTGACACTCCTCACCTTACCAACCAATTTTGTAAGAATAAATTTGGACAAACTCTAATAGAATAAAGCCTTAAATGCACGTTTGGTCCCTGTAAGTTAGCGAGTTTTTGATTTTCGTCCTTGTAAGTTATTTTTTTTGGTTTGAGTCCCTATATCTTACTTTTTGCTTGAGGTTTAGTCCCTAAAGCCAAAATCCGCAGGAAAATCTACAGGTTACCTGCAGATTTTCCTGTGAAATTTCCTACGGATTTTGATTTAAGGGACTAAAACGAACGCGAAAGTGAAATATAGGGACTCAAACAAAAAAATTAACTTACATGAACGAAAATAAAAAACTCGCTAATTTACAAGGACGAAAAGTGCATTTAAACCTAGAATAAAACATTAGAGTCGAAAGGTTTACCCAGTAAACAAATAGTATATATAGGAGTGAAAAGAGGGTATAATACTAAGTACAAATCCAATGAAAAATTTGATCTCTTCAAAGTTAAGGATGGTTGTTTAAGAATAAAAAAAAAAAGTTTTCTTACTTTCTACAACAAACACAATATATATCAACTACCTATTGTGTCACTCGTGGAATATGGTTGAAGAATCTTAGAAGTGATGTCGTAAAAACATAATAGTCATACATATATATTTTGTAGCAATAAATCGACAAATGCACTCAGCATCAATTTCGTTTTTTATGGAAAAGAACTAGTTCTTAAAAAAGAAAGTGTTCATAATGATAAATTGGGAAAATTTCTTTCCCAACCTCCCTACCTTCTAGTCCACCTCTGGTGAAAACCCCATACTACCCCTGACTTCGGAAATGCATTTCCGAAAATGCAAGAAAAAGGTGTTTTCGGAGATGCATCTCCGAAAACGCCTTTTTTCTTGAAAAAATTGTCTTATTTCGAAAGTTCATTTCCGAAAACAGTATTTCGGAAGTTCATTTCCGAAATGTTGCGCGTTATGCAGATTTATCAAAACACTCCCCCTCCCCCATTCATTTACCCTAACTCAAATAAAAAACAAGCAAAGGCGAAAATTTGTGCAAACACACTTCCAAGGCTGCATCAAGGCTCCAATCACATTGCTATACAACATTCAAAAGCCCACAAATCACTCAATTTATAAGTTTTAAATTTGTTAGATTCATTATTCAAATGCATGTTATTTAGGGTTTCAATTGCATAAATGATATATGGACTGGTTGTTAGTAGTATTTAGGTTGTTTAGAAGCTTTTTGAATTTGTTTTATGTTTGATTTTGGGGTCTGCCATGGAAGTTGCAGAAAACTCCATCGCAGGGATGTTTCGGAAGTTCATTTCCGAAAACACCTCCATCCCAGTTTTCGGAAATGAACTTCCGAATTGTATCAGAAGTTCAAATTTTTTAGTTTTTTATTTTGTCTCGCATATTAATCGATTTCAATTGTTTACAGGAACATGTCAGACAACCAACCAGCACGCATCAGACAGGGTAGGGAGACCCAAACTGCGTCGGCTTGAGAGGGTAGGGAGTGTCCGTTTTAATTTGCAAGTACTTTATTTTTAACGCCTTTGTTTATTGTGCCTGTTTCTTTGAAGTTTGTGTGCATGCGTTCTGACTTCTTTGACGGCGTGTCGCTGGTTTCCAACGTCTTTGTTCTTTAATGACTTGTCTGTTTCCCAAGCGTTTTTGTCCCCTTTCTTCTTTTATAAAAGGAGGTCTCATGGACCTTTCTTTCTTCATTTTTACGCAGGAATGGGTGGCGCTAAGGGAAGAAAGGGTTCTTCAACCTCGTGCTCTCGCGGAGTGAAGGAGGTGAAGGAGAAGAAGAAGGTTTTGACTGGTTCTGCTTCTCGTCCCCTGGGGGTCCATGGCTCGGACGTGCAGGCTCAGTCTTCAGGCGTGAGAGTCATGATCAACGCTGATGGTTCTGAGACTGAGTGAGATGAGGATTGGTATAATTATCTTCATTCGGAGGAGTTCGCTCGTCGGGCAGAATAACGTGTTTTTGTTTTGTTTGATGTGTATTTTGTAACGATCGTCGGGCAGAATAACGTGTTTTTGTTTTGTTTGATGTGTATTTTGTAACGCTCGTCGGGCAGGATAACGTGTTTTTGTTTTGTTTGACGTGTTTTGTTTTGTTTTGTTTTGATTTCGGATTGTATCTTTCGCACAGTGTTTTTGGATTGGATTTATCATCTTAGTATTTTCAGTTTATCTGTTGCTTATTTTTATTTGGCGTTTGCGTTTAATTAAAATGCGAGACAATTTAAGAAAAAACATTAAAAAAAAACACAGTTTCTGCATAATTCGGAAGTTCATTTCCGAATTCACCCCCATGAGGTGTTTTCGGAAGTTCATCTCCGAAGACACCCCCCATGAGGTGTTTTCGGAGATGCACTTCCGAATTGTGGAAATTTTTTTAAAAAAAAAGCGCTTCGGAAGTTCATTTTCGAAGCAGGGGTATTTTGGGATTTTCGCTGGGGGTGACCCCCATAGGGAGGTGGCTAAAGAAATTTTCTAAATTGGCATCCTGATTTAAAAGAGACAATAGGAAAATAAATCAAGAATTTCCTAGTAGATTAGAGAACCATCCGAGACCTTATATATTTAGAGAGAAAAATAGGAAAAACCATTAAAAACCCATTCAATTCCATGATATTTACATTTTAAACAATGTATCAAAAAAAATTGAAATAACCAGATTTTAAAAAAAAATATTTTTTCAGAAAAATTACCTATGTAATTAGGTTTGGAGGTGCCCTACACGTAGGTGCCACCCCCTATAGCGCCATTGTCTTAAAATTTGAAGGTATGCGCCATCCCACATGGCGCCAATGTGCAAGTCCAAAATGAGCTGCTATGCGGGGTGACGCCAATGCACAATTTTTTTTTTTTTTATAAATTTTTTAATTATGTTTTTTATATTAAATTTTTAAAACATAATTATAATTACGAAAATATATATATTAGTGATAAAAAGTGCATTGCAAATTTTATAAAAACGAATTACAAATATTCTAATGCCTATTGTCACCGTAACGGCCGTCAGTTCTGCACCTAGGCGCTACCCGATTTCGTTGAACACGTCGACCCCTACCCCTATGAGATTCTTGTTGTGTTTGGGTAGGTGGGCCTTGAATTATCCCCTCCACGCGCTCATTGTCCATGTACTCTTCGATCCTACTGTCAAAGAGTCGGTTTTCCATACCCTCATAGTTTTGTCGTGGTGGTGGTGGTGGTGGGGTAGCCATGTATGGTTGGTAGCAACTAACACTTGAATTGTCTTGGTAAAAAGACATTGTTGGTTAGGGTGTAGTGAAGTCATATTTTTGTTGGGAGCTACGGTAAAGGTCATCCTGTGTGATTATTGGGTGGCTTGGGTCGTATTCTTCATCTAGGCTTATGTCGGGGCTAATATGGGATGTGGAGGGGTCGGCCTCATTGCGTTGTTGGGTGAAGCCATATGATTGTTGTTGGTAGGGAGTTTGATACTCTGTATGGTATGGGTATGGGCTTTGATGTTCGGAGGTATGGTGGAGTTGTAACTGAGTTTGGTACAAGCTATATTGGCTCGGTTGGCTTGGTTGGCTTGGTTGACGTTGTTGGCGTTGTTGACTTTGTTGGCGTTGTTGACTTTGTTGGTTGTATTGGTGTTGGTGGGGGTCGTGCAAGTAGAACGGGTTAAACACATACATTTCAGGGATTGTGACCGACCTATACCAATTTACATATTCTTCAACTGGATACATTGGGAATGGGGCAACGGGGAATCGGAGAACATGGCGGCGACGATCCTTCCACATCTGACATAATTCAGGTGCGGAATTTTTCCAATCTTGGACATCCCATTGGCGATTCACTCTTTTCATATTCCAGTTGCTCAAATCAGTTGGGGGATGTCATATGTGTCATGCATCATGGTTATGACTTCAACGTCGTTCTTAACTTCAACCCACCAACGTTCGATTTTTCCCGTGATAATTGTCGTCCTCGTTCTCTGCCTCTGGATTTGTCTGATGCTTTCACCAGCGCAACAACGACCTCTTCAAATGGTCCATGAAATGAATGTTCCAAAATTTCATTTTAAACGGAGGTTTCACAGCTGAGTAAAACACATGACCATCTCTCTTTTAAATCGGAAAATCCGCCATGACGAAAAAAATTGAAAAGAATGTGAGAAAACGGCGGAAAACAAGTGTGCAAAATGAAGGGGAATTGAGAGTATATTTATAGAAAATACCCTAACACATAGGAGCCACCCCATATGGCTCATATGTACAAAATATGTATATAGGCGCCACCACCATGCAAACCCTAATTTGGGTTGCACTAAGGCGCCACATGGGTTGGCGCAAACATACAAAAAAAATTAACATATGCGCCATAGAGGTGGCGCCAATGTGTAGGGCTCCCCCCAAACCAGATTATCTAGATAATTTTTTTGAAAAAAATGATTTTGTTTTAATTTGTTTTAAAAATCAAGTTATTTGATTTTTTTCCTGATGTATCAGTCCAAATAAATGTAAGGTCAAAAAAACAAATGTAATAGTTAAGATTTGCTCATAAGTGATCAGACACTTTGTAACTAAAATTTATTTTTTTATTGTGATTTAAACATTATTAATTTTAGAGACTAATTAAACCATGTAAAATGTCTGGACTTCATGGCCCAATGGATAAGGCGCTGGTCTACGGAACCAGAGATTCTGGGTTCGATCCCCAGTGAAGTCGTTTTATTATTTTGTGCCTAATAAAAATCACATAACTCCAACGACTGAAAGCTAGATGTTATCATCTTCTATGAGTAAGACATGTTCATTGTTGAATTTCCTGCAGAATTCATGTTATCATCTTCTACATGTTAAGGCATGTTCATAGTTGAATTTTGAAATCCAGTGCAGAATTCATGTTATATCATCTTCTACATGTTCATGGTTGAATTTCGAAAACCTAAAATGATGAAACACACTTACCCTTCTACTGAAACACATGGGGAGTTCAGACAGAATTATAGAATGCCTACGTCAAAGGTGCTAAGTTTACATATATTTATTTCAAAGCAATGCAATGCTGCTGTCTCCACCAGGGGGTTTGCGGGCACCTTTAGCAGGCTCTTTGATTTCTGGCTTTCCATCAGCAAATATGTCACTACCAGTTATTTCTCTCAGCTTTGCCCTGCTCAGTGATTTTTCTGCTGATCCTGCAGGAACATCTCCATGGAAAATATTATTTCCTGATAGCTCTGCAAACTTCTGGTCGTGTATCTTCTTCGATGTCTTCTCAACAACAGGTGATTCACCGAATAAGATATTACTTTGCCCACCCGCAGGCTATACAAATACAGGAAAAAGAATGTCAAAATGGAGTCATAAATATGAGGCAAAACGAAATGACGAGGAAGTGTGTTTGATCATAAAGTGGGACAGTTAACATTACAATGAATTTGAGTAAAGCTACAATTTAGAGTTTCAGCAAATCATAGCGTCACCGTCGATCAAAACATACACACACACACATAATATTTTTGAAAAATACTTATGTCATTACTAGAAATCCCACCTCTAACACCCAAAAATAGACTTCAAATTTTAGAAGACAATAATCTAAAAAGAACAATACCATGACAGAAATTTTAAAGACAATGTAGCAAACTGATGGACCTTGTGGTGTGCAGTTTGGCTTCAATTCAATTTAACAGGCACATGTTCAGAAAAGGAAATAAAAGGCAAAATAAAATTTGAAGATGCACATGATTGACCCTTAAGTGCTGCAACTGTATTATGATTATCTCTAGTACAACTGAGTTGTATCTTAAATAAAGTCCTACCCAATCCCCACCTCGAAAAAAATAAACAAATTGATCTACATTGGATCAATTTGCATTCTAGGTAAGTGTGAGGTAACATTGGTGGATTGTCGGGGTCAAAAATCATCACCAATAATATTCTTGTAGAAGTTACTAGCCCAGGAATAACACATAAGCCTAGCTCAGTTTACATCGTTAACCAATTAACCATGTCATTGTCATCAGAAAATATATTACAAAAACAACAATTCTTCAGCCAAACATTCATCCTATATAAATTATAGACGAAGATTAATCACTTTCATGTCTAGAATAGTAGACACTTACATTAGAAACTTTCACCGATGTTCGCAGATTTCTAGGAAGAGGTTCTCCCATATCCTTACTATCCTTCGACTCAAAAGTTCGTGCAGCTACCATGGAACGGGGCACAATTTCAGGAGGAGGGCCAAATATATCGTTCCCAGTGAGCTCCTTGGTTTTGGCATTAGATGTTTGCTTCTGAGTCTTTGCGTCTAAGTCAGTCTGCAAGGTCCCGCTCAGTTCACGCTGCTTTGCTACCTCAGGTAGAGAGGTAGGCTTCTTAGGACTAACACTTTCGTCAGTGCTGAACGATATCTGACTAACTCCATTTACCGCTTGCTGAAATGAATGACATTGCCATGCAATTACAACAAAAACAAAAGAAAACAAAAACATTGTTATCAAAATGAAGTTCAATTTGATGTTTTAGAAATAAATAACAATTGGACCCATGATAAAGGAAATTATTGAAGTAAACCTGATATATGCGTATGCTAGTTCTGTTATTTGAATTTACAGAACCAGGTTCGGATGCAGAATCTTCAGCATTGTCCAAAAATATACCGTTTCCACTCATCTCCTTCATTTTATACCCTGAGCATGGCTTGCTGAAAGCACCAAATTGAAATAAAGATATATTCAACAAAAAAAAAATGAACATTTGAAAATTAATAAAACAAACTAAAGTTCCTAAAAACACTTCTCTAATTAACATTCATCGCACCCAATCATACAGAAACATAGATTAATTAATAACAGGAATTCAAAATGAAGCGAAATAAATAAACTAACGAGTTTACCGGAATTACAAATTAATAAACAGATCTATGCGGAAAAAGATGCATGAATTAATCAGATCGAATAGCGTTGAAAAAAAAGGAAAAAAAGTGAAAAAAATTAAAAAAGAAAAGAAAAGAAAAAAGAAGAAAGAAAGATCGGATCTGATGTACCTTTTGGAGAGAGTGAGAGCTTCTTCTTCGGAGAGCTGGTCGCTATTGAGAACCTTGCTAATTCTATCAGAAGGCTGAAATTTAAATGCATTGAATAAATCATTTAAACAGAGAAAAATTTGAAAAAATATAATGAAAGCGTGAATTAATAAATAGTAACCTGGCGAGAGCGGGTGGCGGAGACGGTGGCGGAGGAGTCAGACGGAGGAGGAACTTCCGACCAAGTGAGTAGATCGGAGGTGTTTGTGTGTGGCTTTCTCACCGGCGTGCTTGCCATGGTTTTCTTGGAAATGAATGAATGAAGAAATGAATGAGAAAATGTTTAAGATTTCAAGAATGGAATGGGAGATAGATAGTCACTCAAGTTTGAAATGAAAAAAATAGTTTCCCTTGTTTAAATATTCACAAGAGTCTTCTATGTGATGTGATGGCTTCGATGATCACCACGTGTCCTTTTTCGGACAAGGCAAAATATTTCAACGTGCTGTCTCATGGTTTCAGTATCTCACTCCAATTTTCAAATATTATTGATTTTTTTTTTTATTTCCGTAAGACACGATAATGTTTACTTGTGAAAAAATCTGACAAATTATTAATTAAGTCAACCATTTGGTTAAGTTTTGTATGTCACTTGGTTGAGTTAGGAGAAATAGGGTGAAATATACAGATTTTGGTATGTCACTTGGTTGGTCAACTGTGTAGAGTCAAGAGTTGAAATGCAATACGCGGATGACACCTTGATCATAGGCAGGGGCGACGCCAGCGCCTAGCCAGCTAGGGCAGCTGCCCGGGCTCTTCCTTCTCTCATCTTGAACTTCAAAATCTCATCACAATGGTCTCTCACTCATGAAATCGAAATTGCTTCAGGGAGTAGTCGCAGAACAAATATAGTATGTTGAATCATCGCGATTTCTCTTCTTCTTTTTCTTTCACTTTAAGCTCGATTGTCGATACGGAATCATTGTTGTGATGATATTTATTGTTGTTGCAGGTTGTGGTTTATGAATCAGTGAAGAATTGTGTCTGAGTTTATCGTTTCGTGCTATGCACACCAAGTGTTCGGTGAAATGCCTGAACTATATTCTTTTGTTTTTCTGTGTTGAAATCTCTTGATTGCAGGTCGGACTTGCTGTTACCGTGTTGGGATCGATTGTAGTTGGCAAATTGATAGAGAATTGGTGTTATATCAACCGTTTAACATCTTTCAAATCAAACATGTGTAAGTGTTGAAATCTTTTGATTGCAGGTCGGAGTTGCTGTTACCGTGTTGTGATCGATTGTAGTTGGCAAATTGATAGAGAATTGGTGTTATATCAACCGTTTAACATATTTCAAATCAAACATGTGTAAGTTATACCTATGCGATTTGCATTTCAAAAACCGGTACACTATTAGTTGCTGAATACAATTATATATTCCCATGGGATGAGGACCTTCTTGTCGACAATTTTGACCCGAAAAGGTAAGGCACTTGTGTCTATGTCCTACTAAAATTAAAATAGTATGTTGATAGCACTGCTCATTTGTAGATTATTTTTTAGAAGTGACACTCTTTTATTCACTGTGTTTTGATTTGTTGGTTATATGGTTAGGTATATATTTATTGTGAAACAAGAAGGGCTAGAGATATCACCGCCTGTACTTGATCCTAGTAAATCCGAAATCTATCATCCACTCACAGCTTGAATAGAAGGATCCAAAGTGCACGGTGTCGCACGCTCGCGAAAATGAACAGAGTCGCCACCAATATATTTATCCCAAGGAGGGAAAGGAATATCAGAAAACCTAAGGTGAATAAGAACGAGGTCTTTCGACCAGAGATAAGGTACGGGAGTCGGTTACGCAAGGGGAAGGTGCTAGCACCCCTCACGCCCATCGTACTCGATGGTATCCACCTATGTTTGTTGCTATCTAAAGGGTGTATAAATCTAAAGCTTAATTACTAAGGGAATGCATGCAAATGAAAGAAAAGAAACACGGGGAAAATAAGGTTTATAAATAGTTGTGCTCGCTTAGGCCCCGCGACCTAATGCCTACGTATCCTTTTCAGGAATCAGAGCGCCGTAGTTCGGCTCTTTAGTTTTTGTTTGTTTTTGTGTTTTTTAGTGGACGAAGTTACATTCGCACTCCGCTACTCGACCTCTGGAGTCTTAAGCTGGGAATGGAGCGGAAATAACGTGTCCGATTAAAGAATGCCTCGGAGGCGAGATAGAGAAAAGAGTTTGAGCATTCAAGTGGCACCCTAAAGCAAGGGAGACTCGAGTTGCTCTTTGGTTTGTGTTTTTTAGAAATTGGGAACTTACGCTCGAATGGTTCCCTAATGCAAGGGAGATCCAAGCACTCGAATGATTCTCTAAAGCAAGGGAGATTCAAGCTTCCATTCCCTTTTTAATGATTTTCACTTTTTTATTAATGACTTTTAGTATTTTCTTGGTGTTTTTTATGGGATTTAATTTGGATAGTTGTTAGGTGTTTTAAAGTTGAAAAGGAAAAGAAACTAGCCTAAGTATGAAGGGAATTTCTACCTAATGTTATCATGGTTTCTACCTAAAGTTAGGAATAAAAGAATATGAAAATAAAGATCACAATTAGAAGTCAACAAGTAGGATACATGAAAATAGTACAAGAGCATGAAATAGAACAAGTCAAAATATAGCACAAAAGTGAGTTAAAAGTACTATTATTTTTATGTTGATTTTTATGAAAGAAATTGAATTACAAGTCAAGTAAAAAGACTAAAAAACAATAGCCTAAAAACTAATATTTTTTATGATTATTTTTATATGTCAAAAGAGACTTCTAATTCAAGCCTAAAATATGCTAAAAAACCTAAATTATTAAGCCTAAGACTAGCATTTTTTATGTATCTTTTTATGTCAAAAATTGCATTAGAGTCTAAAAACTAATAGGAGAAAATCAGTATTTTTATGCCTAAAACATATGATCTAAAACTATATGATAAAAACTAAATCTAACATGTAAAATTATGTACACAGGGGGGTGAGGACTGAATACAGGGATGGTGAATAGCAGCTCTGGGCGCAGGCCCAACCAATAGCCCAAGGGAGATTTTTGTTACAGATTTTTAATAGCCAAAAAAGAGCATGGGCCAAGGAGGTGTGAATAGCATAGCAGGCCCACGAAGTATTGTGATCAGATTTTTATTGGTAAAAACGTATGGGCCAGGGGGGTAAAAATAGTAATTCAGCCCAAGACTTATTGATCCAGATTTTTATTATTCAAAATTTTGTTAATAAAAAATTGGATTAAATAAAATAAAAAAATTAATTGAAAATAAAAAAAGAAATAAGGAATAGAGGGAAATTAGGGTTGAGAAATATTGTGACTCTTCATGTTATCACTCTCAGACTCAACTCTCTCTTGTTCACTCTCGTCTAAAGAAAACGGTGGCCGGAAATCGCCCGGAGGCGGTAGCTACGACGGCGATGATCCCAACCAAGAAATCGGCACCATCCCCTGGAGTCTCTCATCTCCCTCTATTCCTAATCGACCTTCGTTTCTTCAAATCTTTTTTCAATTCCCCTATATCTAGCTTAATAGCAAACCCTAAAAGTTCTCGATCTGAATTAAACGATGAAGATGAAGCCATGGGCCCTGAGACCTTAGGGTTATCGCTCGGAACGCATCAAAGGACACAGCGACATCAGAAGATAAAGATGAAGAGCATTTCGTACTTACCTGAGTGCAGAAAGAGATCGGAGATCGAGAATACCAGAGGGGAGGTAATATTAAGCGTCCGTGTTCTTCAACTTCTTCTCGATTCTTCTTTGATCTTGCTACTTGTGAATCGTTGCTGTGTTGATGTTCTTCTATTGAAAGAGATTGCTGCGCGTTTTTGTTTATGAAGGTTTCTTTGATGCGATGGTGGTGATTGATGATGATGCTGATGATATCGGAGAAGAACCTGTTACCGATAGAGATTGAAGATCTTGTGGTGAGGTTGAAGAAGATTCGAAGATGATGAAATTGAAGCGTGGAGGTGAAGGAGATTGGAACGAAATTGGAGAGTTGCAGAGGTGAGAAGTATGACTGAGTGGTGATTGAACAATGGTGAAGAGGAGAAGATGATGGTACTATGTGAAGATTGAGAAAAGGTGAATGGAAGACGAATGTGGTGGGATTGTGAAGGTGAAGATGTGTGAAGTGGAGAACTCAGAAGAATGCAGAAGAAGAATGATTGAGAAAAGGTGGAGGTCGAAGGAGGCTATGCTTCACCTCTTTCAGAGCTTGATCAATGCTCTGAAGAGGATGGTTCAAGAAGCTTTTTGTGGATTTGGTTATGGAGGAGGTTCAGAGAGAGTGGAAGGAGGAGGAAGATGAGGAATGAGAAGTGATGAAGAAAGTGAAGAATGGTGGTTGAAGACTATGGAGGGAGGGAATGATGTATGTGTGAAGAGAGTGAAGAGAAGTCAAAAATGGTGGGGCGGTTCAAAGGATGAAGAATGATTCTGATTTATAGAGATTGCAAGGTTAGTTCCCTTCTCCATTTCTGATTTTCTGTTAGTGAATCTGTTGGATAATTCTGTTATCGGTTCTTATGGCAGTTAGGAGATTTATCTAGGTTGTTAGAAAATGGTTAGGAGTTGTTAGAGTTCTGTTTTGGTGGTTATGGATTGTAACTGATTTTTTTGGTAGTTACATTTCTGTTAGAAACTTGTTAGAAGGTTGTTAAGTTAGTTATGAGGACAGTTGGGAATTCTGTTATAGCAGTGGGTTTGGTTGTGAACTGTTAATGGTTGGTTAAGGGTTTGAAAACAGTTATAGGACTGATTTTGGTTTGAATGCAGAGCTGATCTGAATGTGTAGTTAATGCAGGTTTTGGATTGTGTGTGTGTTCTGTTTTTCTCTTATTTTTTTTGGTTCATGCTGAGCTTTGTTTTTTTTTCTCTTGGGCTGAATGACAATAACATGGCAGGGGCTGAATGGTTGAAGGGTTTACTTGTGAAAATGCAGGGCTTGTATGGTGTTCTGAAATGAATGTACTGCCCCATATATTTTTGTATGATTGCCTTGGTTTGTATGACTTCTGAACATATTTTTTTTTGTTGACAGGTTCATAAAAAGAAAATTGAAACTGAGTTATGGTGCTGAGTTTAAGGATGAGGTTATTTGGAGAGCAAGCACATGGTTTGAAGAATGAAGGTGGAAGAGATGAAGAGAAATAGGTTTAGGGTTGACTTGTATTTTGTATAATTTGCAAAGATTGGTGTAATGGATATTTGTGATGTAACTAAAAATGTATTTTTCTTTGGAATTGGATATTTCTTTTTGTAATTTGCTATGGATGTTTGTATTTGGATTGTAACAACTTGACTTGAAATGTAATTGTAAAGCACTTGGATTCCTCTCAAAATAACAATTGAATTTTACTTTTCCCTCCAATATTTTCCATTTGAAAGATCTAATCTTTTGCTATTACTTTACTTGCCATCTTCGCAACCAACGTCCAATAAGAATTCGAGAGGACTCTATATACATTCCAATTATTGTATACAAAGCCATTAAATGAATCGTATCCCAAGTAAATGAGATAAATTACTCTTTGAATGATGACGAGAAACCAAAATCCACTATCTTATTATGTATTCAATAACTTGTAATCCAAGTAGTGCATCAAATGATTGTGTTCACCTTCCATAAAAGGGATCTCCTTGCTTAATGAATAATGAAGTAAGCCTAATCCAGTTGATCTTAGTAAAACTTTGATGAATGCAATCATAAGGAAATAAACCCTGATTCTTGATCCTTTGATTATGTATCCAATGAAGGCATGTTGCGTAAAATGACCTAATGGAAAGATGCATATGAATGCGAAACTTAGCCAGTTAGGAATAATTAGATGGGCAAATTTTGGGGTGCAACACACGGGTTAACCTCTTCATCCTTATTATCATATAACTAATGCAGTGTTGGACTAATGAGCTAGATTATTACATTCTTCCTTGTCAGCTTGTAGGCTATATTTTAAAATATATGTTCACACACTCACACAGTTACAAGAAGGAAGGTGTGATGACAGTAGCACTTCTCCTCCTTTCTTAGGGTAAAAAATTGCAATATGCTGTGTGATTTTGTTTTAACTCCATCACTAAATCATTTGTGATGTCAAATATAATTTTAAATTTAATATGTAATGAACTTGTTTTGCAGGTGGGTGGAAATGATGGCACCAGTGTTTTCTAAAAAAACTTGGCCATATGTATCAGTATTGAATTGGGACATGGGTGATGAATCGGTATTGAATTGTATGAGATCGGTATCGAAGCCAACAAATGAGTGAAGATCTTATGATTCCTTTTAGATGCTATTGAACTCATGTTTTTTAGAAGAGTTTAGTGCCGACTTTGAGGATAAAGTAATTGAGACAGTGATTTTCGGTCATTAAATTTTTTGCCCAGGCTATATATTTTTTCTGGCTTCGCCACTGATCATAGGTGAGGAAAAATAGTCTATAATATTCTGACTATTAAGGCGATTTTGCTTTTTTTCGAGTCAATTTTCGGATTGAAGGTAAACTTTCACTAAAGCTCGATTGTAGGGCTCAATGTTTATCATTGTTGGGTTGCGGAGGCCGCTAACATGCTAAATTGTGGCATATACTCTGTACCGTTCAATTACCTTGGTTTACTAGCAGGGGCAAAATCAAAATGTAAGAAGACATGGTCACATGTGATAAATACACTGAAATCTAGATTATATATATGGAAGAACAAATATTTATCTATTGGTGGTCGAATTGTAATATTAAAGTCGGTCTTGTATGCTATCCCAGTCTACTTCCTTTTCTTCTTTAAAACCCTGCCGGGTATCATTTCTAAATTAGAATCTTGTTTCAAAGGCGACGAAGGGGGTCTAGATTAGAAATTTGAGGCTCTTCAATACAGCCTTACTAGGAAAATGGAATGGAAAATTAAAAAAGATAAGAGGGACATTTGCTTTACTAGGTTAGTTATATGCATACTAATATTTCAATCACAACAAAATAACACAAAAACCTAAAACATATTCATAACCAACCTCTACAGTTTATGATAACCCAGAAATTTCATTTGAAACACCAAAACCTAAAGCATATTCATAACCACATTTCTTTATTCATTTGCAATAGAGTTATAACAAAAAAAAAAGAAAAAGAAAAACATAGCTTTATAACAACAAAAACATCGTAGCACAAGAACAAGACACATGACAACATCATAAAGTATAAATAAAACCAAAACATAAAGTAATCAAATTGCAACAAAACGAAAATTCACACCGCATAAAGGAAAACTTCACTACAATGCGAGAGAGAGACCAATAAATGAATAATGAACAATGAACAACGAACGCAGAAAGGTAACATAGCATACTTCGAAGAAGAGGAAGAGACTAAGAAATAATTTTCGTTCCAAGAAATGAATGAAGATGGTGAAGATTGGACGTTCCAAGAAATGAATGAAGATGGTGAATATTTCACTATCGCAGTCGTCTGGTTCGCTAGGGCATGTGTTATAAAGAAAATAAAAGAACATGTTATGTTTTAGTTTGACAGGGAAGAATTTCACCACGGTTACAAATACCAACCATAATAAAATATAACACATATAATCATGGTTGATTAAAACAACTGTAGTTAATATTTTTTAAATTTTATTTAACAATACATGTTAAGGGGCACACATTTTTTTTATTAAAAAAGTGGAAAAATGTTGATGTTGAGATTCGAAACTTGTAACCCTTAATCTATGACCACGATTGATATAATGAAAAGTCTTTTAAAAAAAAACCTAATTCTTTTAATCTATGACCACTGTCAATTATCCTGTCAATACTCGATAGCGAATACGATTCCTTAGGGCATGCTTTGTTAAGGATGGTGAAATATGTGCGTAAGCTCACCATTTTCTGGATGTTTTCTTTACCATCATAATGTTAGCTAACAAGGTTGAATATTTAATCTCTTGTATTAACTCAACTTCCTTAAATTTTCTAACTTCTTCCAAGATGGATGTTGTCTTATCTTCCCTTTCTCTACGCATCCTCTGAGTGACAAATTTTAATCTGGGCTTAATGGCTAGATAATAACATAATGTATCCTAATCTATTTTGGGCATATGGACTAGTGTCCATGTGAATAAATGCAAATTCCTCTATAATAGCTTCTTAATATCCACCTCTTTTTCTTCATCGATCAATTTTGTCCTTGAATGATCCGATGGCTTTTGGGACCTATCTGTACGGTCTTCAATTTTTGCATATGTGTCAACCTGTTTTTCTTGAGGGCCCATATGTGGATCTAAGTCCTCTCAATTGACTTTGTAGGAGTTATATGTGAAGGTTGATTTTACCTTCATGTTTCTTAACTTTAAGCTGTCTCATAATACCTTCTCTCCAGCTCCTGACCGCCATCGATTACCCCAACTGCCCTCGATTCTCCATGTCATTGACAACCAATTGTCCAATGATGATATTATACGGGGAAAGTCGTCACCACCACATATCTCACTTTTACGGTCTCTAGACTTCACCCCTTAGGAGACATACCCCTGATCTGCATATGTTTTTCTAAGAAATTGACTAACGAGCCCTTAAAAGGTTGGAGGAGTTCGAGATCTATTTTTAAACCGTCTAAAGCATCATAGTAAAGGACGCCATTTGAGCTTTCGGGGTTTACCAAGACCCTTTAGACATTCCATTCATGAATTTGAAGATTGATTACCATCAAATCATCCTCGTGGGGTATGATTCCCTCCGCATCCCTGTTGGAAAAACTAGTTTTTGGCGAGGGGATTATTTCTCAATAGGTGGCGTACTGGCGACATGAATCACTTGTTGGACATACTTTTTTTGGGCGAACTAGACTTCCACCTCCAAGAAATCCTCCAACAATCTTATTAAACATGTGGTATGCTTGCTCGAACTCATAGCCCTACTTAGTACTTCGACTCCTTTGCGGTTGAGGGTGTTCTTCGGTGGGACTCTTTTCACGTCTAGGTTCTTCTTTTTGAACCTTTGGAATTTTCTTATACGAATCTGTACAGGAAACCTCCTTGATTGTGCTTTACAAACTTCCACTTTAGATGGTGACAGTCGTTGATATGATGGCCTCGTATCTTGTGATATTTGCACCATTTATTCGAATTTCTCACCGTGGAATCTCCTTTTGGGGCTTGGCATTCATGAATGATCTTGGAGTGGTAGACATCTTGAAGTATTTGCTCCATCCTTGAGTTCATTGGGTGTGAAGTGCATTAGTGGCTTTCAAGCGGGCTTGAAGATAGCCTTCTCGCGAACCAGTGCTACATTTTGATTCATATTTCATCCATTTATCTTTGATTTTCTGCTACTTCGTTGTTTTGCGTTCTTGGTCCCTTTCTCTACATTACTTTCTTGTTCTGTGATATAGCACTCCGCTATAGCCATAAACTCCTTCATTAAGGATGTCGACTTTTGCGCTAGAGACTAATTAAAATCTCTAATTTTGAGGCCATTCGTGACGAATATATAAATCGATTTCAAATTGTGATTGAGTAGTAACTATAACTTTCATAACCCGACCTAGCTTTATTTTCAATAGATAATATTTCTAAACATAATGTAAAAATATTTGATTGTGATTGTAAGAATTAACGGTAGGAAATATCTTCTACAATTACAAATTCACATAAAACATTAGAGTTGTGATTATAGAAGAGATACGAGCAAGATTCATAACTATATTTTTGGTTGATTATAATATCAAGGATGAAAATGTAAGAATTGGAATAAATTACCAAATCTTAATCTTAATATATATAAATCCAAGGTTGTCATGATGGCAACCCTAGCCACATGTCACCTTGGTAGTATCTCTAAACAAAATTTGGCCACATGTCACTTTCATAATAAATCTAAACAAAAATCTTAACTTTGACTTTTACTAATTTAACCCTATATTAAAAATAAATAAATATAATAATAATAATAATAATAATAATATAATATAATATTCAGCCACGAATATTAATAATAATTATATAAATATGTAATATATAATATTTATAAGTTTATATTTTATTAATTTGTTAAAAAAATTCAAACTATTGTTATAAATAATTAATAATATTTTATTTAAATTAAAAAATAAAATGTAAGTAATCTGTAATAAAAAATTAAAAGTCCTTATTATTTAGTTTATTTTATATTTAAAAACAAAAATAAATTTAACATAACGTTTATATTTTATTAATTTTAAAAAAATTCGAACTATTGTTATAAATGATTAATAATATTTTATTTAAATTAAAAAATAAAATGTAAGTAATTTGTAAAAAAATTGAAAGTCCTTATTATTTAATATATTTTAAAGCATTTGTTTTATTAATTTAAATTTTTTTATTATTAATAATAATATATTATCACCCTTTCAATTAGTTTATCTATCTTTTTATACTGATTTTAAAATTTTCATTTTTGCTATTTTTTTTATTCTCATATATTTCCTCTTTCATTTTCTAAATTTTTTATCATTTGTTTAATATTTCATGATTTTTGAGTTCATATAATTTTTCTTAATTTTATATTTAATTCATAAAATTATTTAAATAATTATAAAAACAAAGATCAAATCTAACAAGACCCCTATTTTTTAAACATTTATTTTTTAATTTTTATTCATTTTTTATATAAATCTATTAATTTTCACTTTAATATCTTTTTTTAAAAAAATTCATTTCTATAAGGTTCTCTATTTAATAAAATTGTAACTATTAAAACGTTTTTCTCTGAATTTTAATAATTCTTTACAATAACAATTAATACATTATTATTATTATGAAACCATAAAAACCCATCAAAAATTATATTTAATGTATTTTAAAATATTTATTTTATTAATTTTATAACTTCCATTCTTATTAATATATTAAGACTAATTTGACCCTATATTAATATTAATATTAATATAATATAATAAAAGAAAATACTATTACTAATAATATAATATCCAACTATCACTATTATAAATAAGGGTTAATACCTATTTTACCCCCTGCCATATGGGGCATAGTTGAAAAACCCCCCTGCCAAAAAAAAAGTTTCAAAACATGCCTCATAAAATTTCAAAAGTTTTCATAATTAATTAATGTAAATATTATTAGTTATTAATTAATATTTATCAATTAATTAATATTAATTAAATTATAAATTATAAATTAATAATTAATATTTATTTTACTGTTAATAATTAAATTATAAAATATAAACTAAATTAAACTAAATTATTATAAATGTTGTTGCTTTATATTTTATATTTTAACGTTTGCAAATTTCATGTGTGTTTAACGTCAACTAAATTATTATTACTTTATGTGTGTTTAACTTTAAATTAAACTAAATATTATTACTTTATGTGTGTTTAACGTTAACTAAATTATTATAAAATATTATTACTATTAACAAATATTATTAGTAAAACAAATTAACGTTAATAATAATAGATTTATATTTTATATTTATCTAAACTCATTATTAGTAAAACAAATTTAATATTTAATTAATATTAGTTAAATTACAAAATAATAATTAATATTTATTTTACTATTAAAGTTAACTAACTTATAAAATATAAACTAATAATATTTATATTAATTTAGTTTAATTTATATCTAATTTAATTTAATTTATTTTACTGTCAACGTTATTAATTAATTTTTTTATATTAATTTAATTTAGTTTATATTTTCTAATTAATATTAGTTTAATTTAATTTAACGTTTATGTTTTATTTAATTTAATTTATTTTTATTTAATTTATTTAATATTATTTTACTATTAACGCTAGATTTATGTTAATTAATTTAAACAATTTATATTTAATTTAATTTAATTTACTATTAACGTTATTAATTAATATTATTTTATGTTAATTTAATTTAGTTTATAATTTAATTAAGTTAATAGTAAAATAAATATTATAAAATATATAGTAAATAGTATATGTTTAACTTTATTAGTTGGATACTATAAAACATAGTATTAAAAAATCTATATACTAAAAAAAGTTACAGTAAGTAGTAAATAATTAGTTGTAAATAATTATCAACTAAATGCAAATAATTAGTTGGGTACTATAACGACAGTTAAATGCAAACATATAACATCATAAAGCTTCCAGCCTAGTGGTTGTGCGCTCCTTCTTGAACTTGCAAGGAGTGGGTTCAACTCCCACCTCCAACAAAATTTTAACATGTTTTCTCATATTAACCAAAAACCAAACAATAAAATAATAATAAAAATGCCACGTGGAATTAAAAAAAATAAAAAATAATAAAAATGCCACCTAAGCCCAACCATGTCATTAAAAAAATTAAAAAAAAATTGCCACATCAGACTTTTTAGTGAGGTGGCGTGATAAAGGTTCAAATGCAAACTTTTGAAATTTTATGAGGCATGTTTTGAAACTTTTTTTTTGGCAGGGGGTTTTTTCAACTACGCCCCATATGGCAGGGGGTAAAATAGGTATTAACCCTATAAATAATAATAATAATAATATAATATTCAATTAAAATTAAGATATGGGGAAATAAATTAATACAAAAAATTTAAAAATGAGATGTATTTGTGCTCTTCAAAATTAATTTTTTTTATGTAAATTAATTTTTTAATTTTATATTTAAACAAAAAATTGAATAATTATTTATACAAAAATAAGCAAATGTCTCATTTATCTTATTACTCTAATTCTCACATTTTTATATAAAAAGTCTTTGATTCTTAATTTAATAGCTAATAATAATAATAATAATAATAATAATAATAATAATAATAATGATGATGATTATAATAATAGTAATGATAATTATTATTATTATTATAATAATAATAATGTAACTTTAAAATAATTTTTATTAGCTTTTATATTTTATATAATAAATATTATTAATCAGTGCATTATTATTATGAAACCGTAAAATCCTCAAAATTTCAATTTAATATAATTTAAAGCATTTGTTTTATTAATTTTATAACTTCTATTATTATTAATATAATATCAAGCTTTCAATTAGTTATCTATTTTTTTTTTAACTATACATCTTCAATCGCACGATTATTTTTATACTGATTTTAAATTTTTTATTTTTGCAATTTTTTTATTCTCATATGTTTCCTCTTTCATTTTCTAAAATTTGTATCATTTTTTTAATATTTCATTATTTAGGAGTTCATATAATTTTTCATAATTTTATACTTAATTCATAAAATTATTTAAATAATTATAAAAACAAAAATCAAATCTAACTAAACCCCTATTTTTTTAACATGTTTATAAATTTTTATCCATTTTTTATTTATAAATCCATTAATTTTCTCTTTAATATCTTTTTTAAAAACTTTTCATTTCTATAAGGTTCTCTATTTAATAACAATGTAACTATTAAAACGTTTTTCTCTTAATTTTAATAATTCTTTATTATAACAATTAATATATAATTTATGAAACCATAGAAACCCATTATATAGGAGTTCATATGTTTCCTCTTTTATTTTTCAAAATGTGTATTATTTGTTTAAAACTTCATGTGCAGGTTTTGAAGATATATATGAGAACTTTGTTAAAAGATCAATTCTCTTACAAAAAGGTAGACACTATAACTTTTTAATTTTGTTTCTTTTATTTTTCTTTAACATTACAGCACTAAATATATATTAAATTATACTAACCACTTTTCTTTCTATTCATTGTCATTTTTATGTAAGCTTTTAAGTTATTGCGGTGTATTGTAAAACTTTCATCATAAGCTATATACTTTTTATGTATTTTTAACCTTGAGTGCTAATATTATGAATTGCAGTTGAAATATAGATTATAATATGAAGATCTTTTTTCATTGCATATCAACAACAATGTATAGGGTGACGATTATTTAACAAGGAGTGTACATTTTCTCACCTTTCTATTAATTTTGGTAACTTTCAATTAGTATTACTATTCATTTTTGTATCATCAATTACTATTACAAGAGTCATGTATACGTTTTTTTTAAATTTTTTGTAATGTAATTTAATTTATATATTTTATTTCTCACATAAATTCAATATTCTCATATCTATGTGTAAGGATAAAGACTCAACTTACTATATTGTATTAATTAATGAATATTTTAGAAAACTCTTTTATAATAATTTGCTTGAATACCAATATAATTTTTATCTACTTTTAATATAATAAAGTACAATACATATGAAATTCTTTCAATATCCCTCTAATCTTTCAATTTGAGGGTGATAATCGGGGACACAACGGTAATTGGATCTCCTTTATTATTTTAATTAAAAATATATATTCCTTAATCATTGCATACCCTTTCAATTGTCCATTTTATTTTCCATCATTAATACTAACGTGAGGAAAGGTATTGGAATTGTGCAAATCTTCTTGGTTACAGCAAAACCAATTCAACACTTTTTCAATTTTTACACGTTTCTTCATTCCAATACACACATTTTTCATCTCTTTCCCTCTCCCTCTCTCTCTCTCTCACAGACAAAACTTAACCCTTCTTTCTTTCTTTCTTCCATTTTCACTCCTCTCTCTTTTTCCTTCAAACCCTTGAACCACCGCCTGTTTACGGCCACCACACATCCGCCAACACTGTCACTCCGCTGCGCGGGACCAAACAACAACCACCACTTTCAGATTATACGCGATTATTTCTCTTTTCCTTTCACTCTATTGATTTCAGGGTTTGTGCTTCTAATCCTCATTGTTTTGATTTTCGATTTTAGGTTTTGCCATCAAAAAACATGTCTTATTGCTTATTTCTGACCACTGTGCACCAAGTCCCAAATCTTTCTTCCTGAATCCTTCATTATGGTAATCATGTCTTTTCAGTTTTGAACCTTCCATCTGCAACTGCATACCAATCCATATTCTCCTTCTCAAATTTTCTGCCACCTGCATAACAAAAGTTCCATTTAATCCTCATCCATATTTCATACATATTTTCCTTTTATTGATCCTTTATGTCATTTTATGCAGAAAATGAGTCGAAAATTTGATTGCGTTAAAGATATTAGCGACAAAAAGGAAACCTGGAGATTTTTTCTGCATTGTTCACGTTCATACATTTAGCCGCAACCACAGTAGTTTAATCCTCACGCGTGATTTTTTCTGCATCGAAACAATGGGAATCCCTTTCCAATACTGGCAATCGATTATGTATGAAGAAAGATCCTCAATAAATCAACCCAGTAGAACAATCCAAATAACCCCAAGATCTCTTCTCCCTCTCCGCCTCTACAACCAGAAAAAACTCCACAGTAAATTTCTTTTGTTGTGTTCTTTTAAGTTTTGCTCTTTTCATTCAAAATCGATTCCATTTTGATCCGGCGTTCATTCTAATTTAGTTTCTTTGTAGTTACGATTTTCGGAGAATAAAGAGAAACAATGGTGGTTTAGGGTTTGGATGAAGGTACGGAAAACGTTCATTCTCCGATTCAATAGCAATAAGAGCCGTAACGTGAATGTTAAATAAGGTTCTTTCTTCTTCATTATTTTTGTTATTATTTGTATATTTTGGTTTGGTTATATTGTTGCAGATAAAGAAATTAATGTTAGCAACAAGTTTTGTTATTATTTGCTTATTTTGATTTGTGTATTACATTTTACAGACATAAAAAGAGAGTTGTTGTGTTGTCTGATGCAGTAGTTTTTGACCTTCTGTCTTATGAAATCTATGTATTTATTATAAAGATATATAGAGATTTGTGTAATTACATTTTACAGATATAAAACGAGAGCTGTTGTGTTGTCTGATGCAGTAGTTTTTGACATTGTGGCTAATAAAATCTATGTATTTATTATAAAGATATACAGAGATATAGTGTAATGTTCAATATTCCTCCTGCGATTCTGTGAGGTTTTTTCCCTTCCCATGGAAATAACTGAAGAGTTAAAGTTTTAATGACTAAATTATAGTATAATTTAATATTCCAATTTAAACGGGCTAAATTGTATATGGTAGTTTATATTCCAATTTTACAGAATGTTTAGTGATTTTTTTAATAAAATTAAATTTGACTGTGTTTTTTATAGTAATAGTTAATTAATGAAATTCCATTTTATTGTGTTTTAAATTATTTTTGACCTATAACTGAAAATTCTTTAGTGAAAATTAATTTATAATATTTAATTTGTTTGTGTTTATATTAAGGGATAATAGTGCATATTTTAAAACCGTATTCTTAATTCTAAAATAATTATCTTATTTGTGAAAGTATCTCTTCACATTTGAATTGGTCCCTTAAACTGACTTATCCCATAATTTATATTTTAAAATAATTCATTTAACAATATTATTATTTTTTATAAGATAATGAATTAATTATTGAATATTTACTGTCATGATGTTTTGCCCAATTTATTATCTCAAAATACTCCTTTTGTAGTCTAATTTGTTAATATCTTTCGTTTTTAATTGTCCAATCTTGGGTAATAATGATAAAATTAAATTGCATAAGAAAATAGGTTGCAATAAATTCTTCTTTTTTCATTGCAAGTTATTCCACCCAGCCATTATCTATAGTAATGATGGCTATTCATAATAATGATGGCCTATAGCATGCATGTGTCACTAGCGTGTAGTAAACTTTTCATACAATGTTTAACTCTTGGTTTTTCTTCCCATTAAATAAAACTATTTCTTTGTTTATTTTATTTTATATAAAAAACTTCTCTAAATATAATTTGAGTTGAGTATGTGGGGTAAACCGCCCTGTTTAACTCGGTCCACGTAAATCCATAAATTTTTATATAACTCTAAGTAGATTAAATTAATATTTATATGACAATTATAATTTCAAATGTTTTTTCACTTTAATTTGTGTATCTTTTATATATATTTATTAACAATCGTTATATATTTATTTATTGCTTCATTAATCTAAACTACTAACAATAACACTATATAATTATACTAAATATAGTTTTATGTATAAATATTATTTATTTTTTTATGTTATTTTTTAAAATATATATAATTATACTAAATATAGTTTTATGTATAAATATTATTTATTTTTTATGGGATTAAAAATCTGCATTCCTTCCAACAACTTTATTCTAATTATTATGGTAGATGTCATTTTTAATTTCTCAACGGAATAAAAATGTGCAACAATTATCGTAGCTTTTAAAACAACACCAATTAAAGTGTAATTTCTCAAGGAATTCTCTGATTCTACAGGCCTGGTTGTTAATCCTCAAAAGTGTAAACTGTTTTGCAGTGGTATGGAGGAAAGCACCATTAAGAACATACAAGAGATTACTGATTTTGGTAGAGGTTGTCTCCCTGTTAGGTACCTTGGTGTACCTCTTGCTAGCAAGAAATTGAACATCATCCACTACCTCCCTTTGATTGAGAAAATCACCAATAGAATCAGTCATTGGTCCTCTAAGCTCCTAAGTATGGCTGGTAGAATCCTTCTGGTCAAAAGTATCTTCTTAGCCATAACTCAATACTGGATGATGTGCTTTCTTATTCCAAAGACTGTTATCCAAAAAATTGATTCCATTTGTAGAGCGTTTGTCTGGACAGGTACGGAGAAAAGCAAGAAAAGTCCTATAGCCTGGAACCGTGTTTGTCGACCTGTGAAGCAAGGTGGCATGAATCTAATAAATATGGAATGCTGGAATAAAGTGGCCATGATGAGGTGTCTTTGGAGCATTAGTATGAAGCTGGATAGTTTATGGATCAAGTGGATGCACACTTATTATGTGAAGAATGATACTATCTGGACTGCCAATATATCTGCTTCTGCATCGTGGATTGCTAAAGCTATTTTGGCTAGAAGGGAGGACATCCAACAACACAGGCAAATCTGGAATGGTATGACTAGCAGAGGGAGGTTCTCCATGAAGAATATGTATGAACAGTTGATGCTAGAAGAGGAACAGGTCAATTGGTGTCATCTTATCCAGCACAATGGTGCGAGGCCTAGAGCCATAGTCTGCTTATGGCTTGTCTGCCATAATCGTTTGGCTACTAAAGCCAGATTGAAACGACTCGGTTTACTACATGAGGACTGTTGTAACCTGTGTGAGGACCACAAAGAGGACATTGACCATTTGCTTACCAAATGCAAAGTTACTAGGAACATTTGGCAGGATGTGTTATCGTGGCTTGAAGTTAAGCGGAACCCTCTGCATTGGCAAGAAGAGATGCAGTGGATTCTTCAGAACACGAAAGGCAAGAGTTTCAGGGCTAGCATGCTGAAGATCGCTGTGGCGGAAACTGTCCATGGTATATGGAGGTTTCGTAATGAGTATACCTTTGGTCTGAATACAAATAAAGATTCTTCTACTGTTGTTCATAGGATCATTGAATCTATAGTCTTTAGAGGTTGGATGAAAGATAAATTTAGAAAGAAATTAGCTTTACTCATGATGTAACTAGTCCATAGAGTTGTTTGTGTTTGTACTTGTACAGTTACTTTTGAAATAATATATATTCTTTTATTTCAAAAAAAAAAAAAAAAAACAACACCAATTACAATTGGGGATTGCTTTTAAGAACATCAATTTACAAGATATCAATTGTCATTAATTTAAATAATCAATTTACAAGATTTTCTAAGATTGCGTTAATGTTTCTAATCTAATATATTTAATATTTAATATTTTTTAAATATTTTCTTCCTTTATTTCAAATGGATGCATTAATGTTTCTAATCAAATATAATTATTATTAGATTTTCTAAATACTTTTTTCTTTTATATAATCATCCTATTTTGCAATTTTTTATTATTGCTATTTCAAATAAAAATATGACTGGTGTCCAAGATTATAAACGAATAATATGTTCAAACTGATCCAATTAAACAATTATTTTCAATTTTGTGAGATAAATATGTGTTATTAATAACTATATTTACATTTATTTTCTATTAGATAATAAAATCATATAATATTAATAGAATCCATAAATTTACAATAAAGAAGAATTTAAAAATTATAGGCATGCCCGACGGGCCGAACCTATTTTTGTGACGGACCGACAAAATATTTACTTAAATTGAACGAATGTTAGAGATCATATGTTTAATGATTTATGAATCTCTATAGCATATAACTTTTAAATTACTACACAAATTTAACAACATAATATTATTCAATTCATTAAATCTAATCAAATTATTAAATCAATATGAGTAATTCTTTAAATTTTCAATGCAGAGATAAAACTTATATTTTGATTTTTTTCAAATTATTTTATAATAATTAATTTTATATTTTGATTTGGTCTCAACAATATGCAAATCATATTTACACTTATTAATATGCAAATCATATTTACACTTATTAATATATA
Source organism: Vicia villosa (assembly GCF_029867415.1). NCBI lineage: Eukaryota > Viridiplantae > Streptophyta > Magnoliopsida > Fabales > Fabaceae > Vicia > Vicia villosa. The sequence continues at coordinate 53,773,000 of NC_081182.1, read as the reverse complement.
AACTAGCCCATTATTTAAAATATCTTGACTTTTAATAATTATAATTATAATATATTTATTTTGGGAAAGATAGTATATTAATTTTTAATGATGACATTTGTTTTTATATTAAAAAAATCAAATCATTTATATTATATTTGTTATAATAATAAATAGTATATTCATTGATTACTGTAATAGATCTATACATTAGTATTTTCCAACTATTTAAAAAAATGAAAAAAGAGATACTTTTATTATAAAATAATTATCTTATTTTTAATAAAGACTACGAGAAGTGATTTATTTATATAATTTTTTAATTATAATATTCATTTCAATTACATAAACTTTATTCTCTTTTTTTTTTAACTTTTTATTATAATATTCATTTGAATTGAAATATAATTCTTAATGCATATTAATTGTCAGATTTTATTAATATTTTGGACTATTGATTTACCCAATACATTGTTTCACTACTTTTATACAATTAGATTTTACCGTGTGTCATAACAACCGTAAAAAAATAGCACTTATTTTGTATTAAATAGAATGAAATCTTTTTATGTCATATTTTTTTATCTCATTAAACCGTATATGTTTTATTCCATTAATCAGTATATTAATTGTAATTTAATTAATAGTGTATATTAATGATTTATTTCCATATTCTTTCTCAAATTTGTATTAAATTAGAGTTTAACAAATATTTGGATTTGTTTGTCATTTTTTTGATGTTCTTTCAAGTGATTATTCAAATGGGATGAATTAGATTTTAATTATTTTTCCTTTTTTAGTAATAATAAAATACAATAACTATTGATAATTGGGAAGTTTGAAATATCATATTTAATGAGGCCAATTACAATTGATACACTCATTGTTATTCACGTGAAAAAATTATTAGTAAAAAAAAATTTTTAGAAAATTGTAAGAAAATGTCATTGGGAATATGTAGTTTTAGGTGATAATAATTAATCAGTCTTTTTTAGTATTTGCAATTATTACTGTTTTTTAAGAAATTATTCATCTACTGTTATAATAACTACTATCATAATAAAAAAAATCATATGTCTACCAAAATTAATTTCATTTCCAATTTTAATCCGATTTACATGTCTTCAATTATCTTTTTCATCATTAACTCATATTAACACGCCTATATCTTTAATACTTGACAATATTAAAAAGAATCATTATTTTTTTGATGCTACACATTTTTCGATGACAAAGTTTTTCAATATCTAAAAGCAATCATTATGCTTAATTAATCATAAAAAAAAGTAGAATTCAAATATAATATCAATAAACATAACTCTCTACCTTCCATACAATACAAATAAAATAAAAAGTATCTTGACATAATTCAAACCCAAATCGAGAAATCAGAAAAGTATGAAATAATTAAAAAAAACGTACAAAAAAGATTTTATATAGTATTAAAAAGTAAATGCATACAAACATATTCTCATATTTCCAATGCCTTCATTACCTAAACATGCACTATTATAAGATTGACATTAAAATGTTCATTATTTTTATATCCATAAAAAATAGTTGATATTAATTTTAATTTTAATTTATTCCTTTAATATCCATAAAAATATCAAATATTTCGTACAAAGAGAAAGTTGGTATTGACCCTTTTTTTCTATAAAAATTAATTCAATCAATTACATGTAATTTTTTTAATAATTTTTTAAAACAAAAATATCATATATTTGATAAAAATAATATATGATATTATGACATGATACAACGAAAAATAAAATTGACTTGAAAAAATGTTAGCATTTTTATATTTAAATATTAGTATTTTTTATATTAAAATGTTAGCATTTATACTAAAATATGATACAAATATTTGTTAATACAAAGAAAAAAACGAGTGACAAAAAAATTTCTTATGAAAAACACAAATTTATTATTCTTCTTTATATTTAAAACAATAATTTAATATATCAATTATAAATCATATACTTTATGACGATATTGTATGATGCATGTGAACGCAAGATAAATGACTACTTAATTATTTTATTTATTTTTTCTACTATAGTATATATTTTTAATTAAATTAAATTAATATTTATATGAGAATTATAATTTCAAATATTTTTTCTTTTTAATTTGCATATCTTTTATATATATTTATTAATCATCATTATATATTTATTTATTACTTATATCGACTTAGCGTGACCCGTGCGAACGCACGGGTAAATGATTTCTTAATTATTTTCTTTATTTTTCTACTCAAATATACATTTTTCGACGGGACAAAGCTACTTAATGTGTATATATTTTATTTACATTTTTAACCATCATTATATTATATTTATTTACAACTGTGATAGATAAATGCTTAATTATTTCCTTTATTTTTTATATGTACATATTAACCTATAACTGATATTTTTGGAAAAATAAATCTATTAAATATATTGAAATTTTTATTTAAAATAAGTAAAAAGATTTCAAATGCTTATAATAAGATAGGGGTATGAGTGACAATAAACAAAATTTGGACAAAAAAGTTTGGTACCTGTTACCAAATCAAATAAATATAATCACATATATTATATTTATTTATTATTTATAATATTGTGCAATACGTGCGAACGCACGGGTAGATGACTACTCACGATAGATTATAGCTATATTGTATAATGTGTACGAACGCACGGGTAGATGACTACTTAATTATTTTATTTATTTTTTCTACTAAACTATATATTTCTAACTAGATTAAATTAATATTTATTTGACAATTATAATTTCAATTGTTTTTTATTTTTAATTTGTGTATCTTTTATATATATATATATTTATTAACCATCGTTATATATTTATTTATTGTTTATATCGACTTTACGTGACCCGTGCGGGCGCACGGGTCCTTTACTAGTTTACATGTATAATTATTATTTCATTTTGATATGTATTGTATTCAATATTTGACTCTATTACATAAAAGTGGATTAAATTTTTAATTATTTTACTTACGATTATCAAAGTATTCCTTTCTTATTAAAATATATTACAAATCAAAGTTGGAATCTATATATGATGGTATATGCATATCAAATATCTTGAAGTGTATTTTGTGGGTTAAAAAATAAAATCAAAGTTGGAATTTACATATGGTGTTATATCCATATCAAATATCTTGAAGTGTACTTTCTCGATTTAATAATATAATAATCAAATAAAAATAGAAATTTACATTTACATATACAGGCAAAAGAATCTACATATATTATGATATGGCGACTTTCAAGAGACAACCAAACTTAAGAAACAACTGAAAAATATATTTTATTTTTTTAGCAAATGGTTTTTTTTTAATTATTTAGTAGTCATTCTTTATTATATCTCATTATTTTTTATTTTACTTCGGTTTTAAAAAATTTTCATTATCTTTACTTTATACAAATTTGCATAATAAAAGAATTATAATACTATTAACTACATTCATGTTACATAATGAATGAGTTATAAACCTATATATTATAATTATTAATTTTATTAAAAAAATCAATTTGTGGTACACATGTATTTATTAAAATATTTTCAAATTTATAATTTATAGAAGAAAACCACATATGTATATCTTTTAAATAATTATTTTTTATTACAATCTATTAGAATATTAGAACAAGAATTATAAACTCAATTTGATATCTAAATTAAAACTCAGAAAATATATATTTTTTTAATTTAGTTGATACATGAAAAAGTTTTCTTTAATATATGTTAATAAATATTAATAATATAAATAAAATAAAATAAATAGTAGTTAATTTATTCAACAACTATAATTAATTATTTAATTGATTCAAAGAAAATATATTGTTGTATTGAATTGTTTCTTCACAAAATAAAATTTTAATCTAATTTTTTACATTCCTAATAAATTATTATATAGAATAATTATTTGGTCACAATTTTATTAATTCATCTTAAAATTTGAATATTTAAAATAAAAAATTGAATAAATGAATTACTAAAATACATTTTTCACTTTTTTTTTGAACTTCTCATATTTCTCAATCTTGCATTTCAAATGCTTTATTAATTTTTATTACTTTCAACTAATATTATTGATAATTTTAATAACAGCCCACTAATATTGTTAATAATTTTTTAATTTTATTTACTATTAAATTCATATTAAAAAGTGATATATGAAAGTGTTTTTTGTTGTAACTATAAAAATGAATGATAATGTATACTATTACTTTTATTTATTAAAATTTAACTGATACATCATTTCTAAAATTATAAGCATAAAAATAATTAATACATAAATTTTTAATTACGCAAACAACCGCGCATCGCGCGGTTCATAGTCTAGTAACAATAAATAAAAAGATTTAAAAAGGATTGAGAGTTTTTAATTAATAATTTTCTTAAAAGACTTCAAATTTTCTATTGCCAAAAATTTGCTCAGCATATCCCCTAATTATAGTTACACCATTTAAAGAAAATTAATAAGTATCGAATAGAAATTGAAACAATCCCTACAAATATATATTTTATAAATTATATTACCTACGACAATGGATATACATTTGCCAGAAATCTACTAGATCATTCAAACTATTGACTTCTTCATATATAAGAAAATATCATTCGACTTACTCCATTGAATTTGAAACATAAAGTTTGAATTTTACATAAAACACAACCAAGCCCTTGCTCAAGAGGAGATTTAAATTATTGGGACAAGTTTCTATTAAAATGAGAGAAGCCTTAAACTAAATATACAATATACCAATCAATAAAGTTAAAAGATAATGCATTTGCTAAGTCATTTGATAGTTGGCGGAAAAAAAAGAAAGAAGGAAACTCTAATTATATAGAATCACTCTATTATAATTTTGTCAAAAAAATCTATTCAATACAATGATACATGAATCAGTTGATGTTAGTTTATATGTTAATAGCATAATCTTGCATCAAAATCAAAAAGCTTCCAAGGCTGCACCAAGCGCAAAGATATCACAGTCTTCTGCATTGCACCAAGCATTATGATCATGCCCATTTTTACATCCACACTCATTCCAATTATTAAACTTCTTGTTATTTTGCTTCTCCATCTCAGCAACCGAAGACACTTTTACTTTAATCTCTACTTCCACTTCTGGTGTTGTCAACATGACCTCTTTGCAATCACTTCCACTCACCAAATCCATTTTCAACCATTTTTTTAACTCCATGTTTTGTGATTCAAGAATCACCTTCCATGGAATCTCACCTTTTCCAATAAGTTGTGAGCCAAACATCTTCCTTTGTCTTAGTTCCAACACTAGGCTTTGTTGATTAAGGTTTTCCAGAAACTCTTGAGGACAAGAACAATCTAGATTGAAAGACTCATCCCAAAAGGGTACTAATTTGGTAGATACGTTTTTGCTGTTGAGTTTGATTCTTTTGTTGTTCCCTATTGGAAGATAAAACCTTGCAAACAGGTTTTTGGTGGACTTGATGAATTCGACGTTTCGGGCTTGTATTATTTTCAGCTCACAGCTGAAGCTTACATAAGCTTGTACATGGGATGTATCCATTGAAAAATTGAAGTATAACTAGGGGTTTATCTTGTTGCAAAAATAGAGAGAGGAAATTAAAGATAAGGAATATATTTAAGGGGTTTGTTTGAGTTTGAATTTGAGTGTTGTTCTATGTCAAAACATTATATAGTGTGGAAAAAGTTAATTGGAATGCTCTTTTTATGAATATAATATGTGCTAAGTATATTCACTTACTTGTCAAGTATCTCAGTTGTGCTTTTATGGTGAATATTTTAACACCAGCTTAATCTTAAGTCATTCACATGAGATTATATCGAAGATTATCTGTATTAAAAAAAATCTTTAGAATCTAAAAAGGTTAGATTTTCCAATAGAGTAACAAAGTAAGAGTATCTTGATGCAAATCCTAAAGGTATGAGATAAGAATAAAAGGCTTCAATGCTGGCCTCAACTCACAGTCACAGCCATAAAATAAAGCTTGAATCCTAGTAGGCTTTCTTGTATAATTAATTAACTCGTTGCAGTAATGCACATATTAATTACTACTTTAAAACATTGCAAAATTTTCCTACCACTCATCTAGCATACAAAAACAAAGTGTGTGACATGTAATTCCATCGTAACGTTAATGTTATTTCTTTATTAAATAAATGTTAATGCTAGTATTATCTTAAAATACTCTTTATTTTCATTGACTTAATGAACCATTGCAATATCATTTTCTTTTGGTATTTTTAAAGCAATCCTAAATTTTTGTGACTAACTAGAAGACTTATTTCCTTTCTTCATCCACTCTCTTTTTATTTTTATTTTTTTCTACATCCACTAAAGAGAGGTAGTTTTAGGGTCAATTTTTATCTAAATTACTTCTCTAAATTCATTCGTTTTCCTTTCCTTTTCATTCAAATAAGGAAATTCACATACATTTTTAGTTTTTTCCTTCGTAATTTCGTCGCCTTAGTGCGACGTTGTGTTGGTCGTCGTCTTATTGCAGTGTTATTTTGTTTTCTCGTCCTGATGATGTGTTTGTTCGGTGCTAATTGATAAATTAGTTTCGACTCAGTGCATATTTGATCAATGATTTTGACATCATCAATGCTGCAGACTCGAAGACATGAGTATTCTGAGTATTTCAATTTCATCACATTTATAGGCTTTATAAAATTTGTAGGCATTTTGTCATTATATGCTATTAACATGAGCATTGTGAGTTTGTTCGCAGATTCGTCCTTTTCAATTTATAGCAACTTTGAATTTGTATTATTCGATGTATTCAATCAATTTGAATGAATTCGTTTTTAGTAAAAAAAAAAAACCCTAAACTTTGACTCGTACAAAGATAGTTAGAGATGGCTCGAATGTGTACCAACATACTATGGATTGGATCAACCAGCACACTCACCTTGAAAATGATTGCGATGCTTACTATAATAGCTAGCACACCAAAATACAGTGAGAAAAATAGTTGTTTATTTGCCTTTTGTGAAGCAATTTGTGTTTGTCTAATGTGATAGATCGTCTACTTCAATCAAACTTGTGGTCAAAATGGTTTTTAAAAAGTGGATGTATCTGTAATATTGTTTATGCGGCAGTATGCACAATGGTATTGCACTGCAAATTACCTTCAAATTTTAAATTACATCGGCTACAGTATGGTAACTGATGAGAAATAAACCCACAATAACAAATCAATACTTTGAATGGACCCGTGCTTCACAACAGATGAGAACACATCATTAAAGTCGACTCATTCTTTCGGACTGAACCTCCTAGAAACCAATCTTGCCTTGTATCTCTTCGACATTAATCATTTTATTCCTTCCTTAACCTTGAAAATCCACTTACAACAGACTAACCTGGCTCCTGAAGGTTTGTCGATCAGCTCCCAAGTGTTATTATCATGGAGAGATTTCATCTCATCATTCGTGGCCTTCATCCATTCAGTCTTATTTCGACTCCTCACAGCTTCTTGTAGTCTCTTGGTTCTTTATCAAGGACCTAACTTGCATAGATTAAGGCAAACACTTTGATATCTATATAACCAAGTCTTTGAGGTGGCGTAATGACTCATCTCGATCTATCTCTAGCCAGTAGGTAGTCATTATCATTCTCCTCATCTTCATCAATTTAACTTGGGCTTCTTCTTCGACTTCATATGGGTTATGCAATTCAACTTCACTATGCTCCACCTCAACATAAATCTCTTCCTGTTCCAGGTCTTCTTCAGAGATTTCTATGTTTTAACCAACTTCATCAGTTTTCTTGAATGCCATTTCTGCTTCATTGAAAAGTACACCTCGACTTGTGATACACCTCTTGGGACCTAGCTATAGGCACCATAGCCTATAAAATCTAACTCTTTCAGGGTACCCCATGAGCATAGGCTACACAACCAAATACTCTAAGTCTGTTGAGATTAGGTGGATGTCTCGACTACGTTTTTCATATGTCTTCATCCCTAAGGCAGTTGAGGGACATCTATTTATCAAATATGTTGCTGTTGATACAACCTTAACCCAAAACACCTTCTTCAATTCAACACTAACCAACATGCATTTAACTCTTTCCAGGATGATTTGATTAAGCCTTTCAGCTAAACCATTTTGCTAGGGAGTACCTGCAGTAGTTTCGTGCCTGGCAATACCATACACAACAAAATAGCCGTTGAACGAATCATTGCAAAATTCAAGACCATTGTCTCTTCTTAACCTCTTGACTTTCTTGTCAGTTTGATTTTCAACCAAAGTCTTCCAACATTTGAATTTATCAATAGATTCATCCTTAGTCTTCTGAATAAATACCCACAGTTTTCGTGAATAATCATCAACTATGGATAGAAAATACTTTCCACATAAATGTGAAGGACACCCTGCAGGCCCTCAAAGATCAGCTTGAATGTAATCAAGGGATCCATGTGTTCTTTTTTTACATTTGTTAAACATGACCCTACAAAATTTACCAAATACATAAGGTTTTCAAACTCCGTCTTTTTGACTTTGTCACGACATAATAGATTTTGTTTTGACAATTTGACTAGGCCTCTTTCAATGACGAGGCCAAGTCTCTTGTGCCATAGATCAGTCTTCGAGATAGGTTTTATAGATACCACATCTGCTGAACCACTTACAGCCTCAACCTCATGGGTATACATGCCTTTCCTTTTGATGCCTCTCAAGAATTCCTTCGACCCATTCATTATACCTTGCTCTCTTTTGAAAACATATCCTTTCTTGTCAAATTCACCAAGATAAATCAAATTTCTCTTCAGATCAGCTACATACCCGACACCAGTCAATAACTTTATTACCCATCATAGAGCTTTAATCTTACAGATTCAATTTCTACAATCTTGCAGGCTTTGTGGTTTCCCATCAGCACTGATCCACTACCATGATCACAACATTCCTCAAACACATCTTTGTTTGGAGTCATGTTCAAAGTGCAACTAGAATCTAATTTCCATTCTTTGCAAGAATTTCTGCTCAAAACTACAAGAACATTAGATGGTTCAAAATCATCTTGAACAATGGTTGCAATACCATTGTCCTTACCACCATAATTATTCTATCAATCAAGGAACAAATTTCGTGTGTGACCCTCATTCTTACAGCGATAACATGTAACTGTAGAAGTATCACCACCATAAGATTTCTTCGCACCTTTACCATTATTCTTTTCAAACTTACCATCTTTCTTCGAGAATTTTCCTTTAATAGACAAACCTTCACCAACAGACAACAGGGCGAATTAAACTTCTCCAAAGGTCAAGGAATCTCTTCCATACAAGAGAGTTTCTTTGAAGTGAGCATGAGAACATGGTAAATCACACAACAACAACAACGCTCGATCTTCATTATCGATCTTGACATTGATATTTTCAAGATCAAGAATCAGCTTATTAAACATATCCAATTGCCCAGTCAATATTCTGTCTTTATTCATCTTGAATGAATACAGAGCTTTCTTCAAGTAAAAGTAATTGACCAACGATTTGATCATGTACAAACTTTCAATTTTCGTCCATACTCCCACCACCATCTTATCCTTCGAAATCTACCAGAGAACCTTATCACCAAGGCTCAATACGATGGTATTGTGGACTTTCTCTACCATCGTCGTTTTCTCCTTCTCCGTTAGCGCATCATCCTTGGTTGCGGCTCCCTTCAACGCTTCTAGGAAACCCTACTGAACCACTAGGACTTGCACCTTCAAGCGCCACAAACCGAAATAATTCATACTAGTGAATTTCTCAATCTCACACTTCATAGACGACACCTTTTTCTCCATGCTCACTGCACTAGTTTGTTGTAATAGAGTTCTGTCAAGAACAAACAAAACTATGAGAAAGATTGAGTTTCTTGAACAAACACAAAAAACCCTATTAGGTTTTCACGAAAGAGAGAGAAGACAGAAGAAGAGGAAATCAAGATGGGTTGTAACTGGTTTACCGTTTACTTAATCAATAAGGATTCAAAGATAACAAGTGAATAACAACAACCAACCTCTCTCAATAACCTGAGAGAACTAGTCTATTTATAGACTACTTAGATAACATAAGCTACAAGCTAATTTAAGTAAATAGGCAGAACAAATAGTCTCAATTCGATATGCTAACAATTCTAGCATTTCGACTACTGCATGCTTGAGCATACTTCAACTACAACATGCATGACTTCGACATCAACATGTAAACAAACTTCGACAACATGCTTAATCTCTGTCGAACCAAGAAGCTAACCTTGTCGAGACTAGAGTTTGATTCAAAATTTCACAAAGAAGATATAAAATTCCCCAAACTTGTAAGAACCTTGAGGATCAACAACAAATATATGACAACAAATAGAACAAATAAAGACACGAGAGAACATCGATATATTAACGTGGAAAACCCCTCAATATGAGAGTAAAAGCCATGAGTCGTCCAGACCAAAGAATAAACTCCACTATAATCAAATAATGGTACAAGAGAGTCTTAAAGTGATTCACAAACTAATGCTAATAACCGCAAAATCATAAAGCAAACTAACTTACAAATAGGAATAAGCTGAAAAATTACCCAAATCTGCAGCTTTAGTGTGAATCAGATATTTCTAATTTTAGACTTCTTTTTGAAGATCCGAATGGTCAAAAGGTAGATACAAATGTTGCAAACCTTCCCTCCAAATTTAAGTTCGTTCTGGCAGTTAACGATTTTAAAATCGTCAAATTAGTGAAACTAGTTGCAGAAAAACGGGAATAATGTTCTCTCCTTTTTTCTCTTTTTTAAAGTCTTCTTTTTTTTGTCTCTCTATCTTAAAAAAAAAAACTCAATATTCATGTATAATCAATATCCATTATAATTGCCAAAAAAACCTATTCATTACATTGATACAAAAATTAGTTGATGTTAGTTCGTATATGCACATGGCATAATCTTGCATCAAAATCAAAAAGCCTCCAAAGTTGCACCAAACGCAAATGTATCACAATCTTCTGCGTTGCACCAAGCATTATGATCATGTCCATTTTTACATCCACACTCATTCCAATTATTAAACCTCCTTTTATTTTGCTTCTCCATCTCAGCAACTGAAGACACTCTTACTTTAATCTCCACTTCCACTTCTGGTGTTGTCAACATAACCTCTTTGCAATCACTTCCACTCATCAAATCCATTTTCAACCATTTTTTTAACTCCATGTTTTGTGATTCAAAAATCACCTTCCATGGAATCTCACCTTTTCCAATAAGTTGTGAGCCCCACATCTTCTTCTGCCTTAGCTCCAACACAAGGCTTTGTTGATTAAGCTTTTCCAAGAACTCTAGGGGACAAGAGCAATCTAGATTAAAAGACTCGTCCCAAAATTGTCCTAGTTTGGCAGAAACATTTTTGCTGTTGAGTTGAATTCTTTTGTTGTTTCCTATAGGAAGATAAATCCTGACAAACAAGTTTTTGGTGGACTTGATGAATTCAATGTTTCGGGCTTGTAATATTCTCAGTTCGCAGCTGAAGTTTGCATAAGTATCCATTGAAAAATTGAAGTATAATAACTAAGACTCTATCTTGTTATGTGTTTGCAAGAAAAAGGAGGGGAAATTTAAGCTTAAGAATGTATTTGGGTTTGTTTGATTTTGAATCTATGCGATACATATTATATAGTGTGAAAAAAGTAAATCGGAATGCTTTCTTTTGTGTGAATATAATATATGTTAAGTGTATTGGAAAGCACTTACATAGTATTGTATAATATTGTCAAGTATCTCCAATGTGATTTTTTGTGTGAATATTTTAACACGAGCTTAATCTTAAAATGATTCATGTGAGATTGTGTAGAAGATTATATGTATTAAAGAAAATATTTAGAATCACGAAAGATTGGATTTTCCAATTTGGCACTATCTAGTAAGCATTCTCATCTTGATGCATTCAGTAACTTGGATAATAAAGGTATAAGATAAGAATAAAAGGCCTGAAAGCTGGACTCAACTAGCAGCCATCAGAAAAGCGTGAACTCTAGTAAGCATTCTAATCTAGTTAACTCACTAGTTGTTATAATGCACATATAATAATTACTCTTTATTTTGGTTGCCATTAATGAAAAACATTACAATATACTTTTCTTTTGGCTTTTCTAAAGCAATATTGAGGGGGAGAAATTACGTTACACTTTGACCCGTACAGAGATAGTAAGAGTCAAGAGATGGATAGACCAGCATACTCACCATGAAAGCCAATTCGATGCTTACCAAATTACCTTGAACAAACCTTAATCTTCTTTCCTTGTATTAAACTAGTAACTAACCCGTGCGTTCGCACGGGTTCTGGTACGGGACGCGCATTTGTTTTAAATTTATACCTTTTAATAGAAAAATGTCTGATATCCGTAAAAAAATAAATTGAATCTATAGAAGAATGTCTGGTATCCGTGAAAAAATAATAATTGAATGGATAAAAAAATGTCTGGTACCCGTGAAAAAAATAATAATTGAATGTATAGAAAAATGTCTGGTACCCGTGAAAAAAATAATAATTGAATATATAGAAAAATGTCTGGTACCCGTGAAAAATAATAATTAAATGTATAAAAAAATGCCTGGTACCCGTGGAAAAAATAATAATTGAATGTATAGAAAAAAATCGGTACCCGTAAAAATATTTAGATCAATAAGATCATTTTATAAAAAAAACTTAGAAATTTAACTAAAATGACATATATTTTTATAAACACTTTTAAATATCTATGAAATGTGCATTTTTTTATATATGTGTATCAGTTATACAAATATTAATAATTAATTTCTATGTGTACTTATTATACAATTATAATACAAGTTGGTATCCAACTACCATCACTATTATAATTCATCCAGGGTATTGCTTTTTATTCCAGAGAAAATTAAATCATTTTATCTAATCATTTAATAAAAATAATAAATTTATTAGAATAATTATTTTAATTTGAAGATAAAATTTTTCTCTCCTTTGTTGGTATAACATAAAATCTATTTAAGTTTATGATATTTAATATTTTCCTTTGAAGATAAAGTGTTTCTCTCTTAAACAATTTCTCATATATAATAATATTTTCTAATAATAATATAAAACAATTATTATCATTACTGATTATTATCATCAATTATTAACTATTAAAACAAATATGATCATCAACTCAAAAAAGTAGAGTAAAAAATAATGGAAAGATTTGATTTTAATTAGTTAAAATATTTAAAATTGATACCACAGAATCAAATAATTAAAACAATAAAATTGATAGCATATAATTATTATTTTATTAAAATACAATTGTTATTTTCAAAAAATATAATGTAATTTCTCGATGCAAAGTACAACAAAATTAAAATTGGTACTTATTTGATTAATGTATTTTTAAGGGATAATTCGTTCCATATTAAAAGTGATACTTATTTAAAATGAGAATATAGTAGCAACAGTGACATGAAGATTGGTAAATGTGAACAAAATGATATATAATATATTAATGCAAGGAGATATCATTTTCTATAGGGAAGCTCCTCTCTGGATGCTGTATCTCTTAGGGAAGGATAGTAGTGATAGTTTTAGTTCTAGATCTGTTCTGTTGTAGTTTCTTGTGTTTTCGGGCTTAGGCCCTCCTTTATACCAAAAAAAAAAGAAGAAAGCATAGCAACATCATGAGATGTGTGTTGTGTAGAAATAAAACCTAACTTTAATAAGCCTATCTTCCCACGTGATCATTACTATTAAAAAAATACATTGATGTCCTCACATCACATTGAAATTTCTTTTTTCTGTCTTTGATCGATTCCACTTCTTTGTATTATTTCTTTTATTCTCACACCAGTTAATTCATTTACACTAAGTAATAAAATATTATATTTAAAAAATCATGTTGTCTTTTCTTTTTGGTAAACATGAATATACTTATAATTACCATAAATATCAAATATTTGATATTAAATTAAAATAAATCACACAATAATTGTAAAAAAAATTGGGTGGGATATGGATAAATTACTTTAAGATGACGTGTCTTAGTGGATTCCAAAAAAACTCAAAAATGGGTTGCACGGAGATGCTCTTAGTATCAAATTCATTAAAGGACTATTATGATAGGAAATGATAAAAAATTTAAAAACAATCATTAATTATCCCCCTCATAAATTATAGAAGGTTAAGTAATAGAAATATTTGAATTTAATTAATTAAAAAATTTTGATTGGAAAGATTGAGTACGTTTTTAGAGAAAGTTGTATTGGGAAGGTAAATAACACTTAATATATTTGTTCAACCCTACTTAATATTTTGGTTCGTATAGAATTGTCCAATCATACTTAATATTTATACAATCATTCTATATATTTTTTTCTTTAAAACTTTATATTTATAATATTGTTTTTTTATAAGTATAATATTTTTTCAATATTATAAAAAAAACATGTGAGAGTTATATTTAAGTTAGTTAAAATGTATTCCGATAATTTTAAAAAAATATTTTAATATGTAATACATTGTTTTATTCCCATAAAAGAAAAGTTAACCTTTCAATATGACACTATCAACTGAAATTTATTCCTAATAAAATATATTTACAATTTTTTCATAAATTATTTCATAGTAAATAGACTTTAATGTATTAATATCAAATAATTACTATAATATTATAAATTAATTACATGTTAATTACATTAATTGAAAGTTATCGTTTTACTATATATATTTATAGAAAAAAATTAATTTTATTGTAAAGTAAATTATAATTCTATATCAATATATTGAAGTCCATTTAAAACACTAAAAATATGATATTAATACAAAAGTAATATGAAAAATTTAATTCATATTAGCAAATGTGAAAATTTAATTCATACAAATATGAAAAATATGATTTACGACTTGACTTTACGTATCTTTTCTATCTGTATTTTTTTTTTAGAGTTACTTTTAAATGTGATAGACATTGTTTCAATTCATATTTATACAAATATACAAATATTCATACATTTTAATTTAATTAATTTTTCATTTATGAAATCATTAAAATTTGAGCACATCATGCTAAATGCTAAGAACGTATTGCACTTGCATCAATAAAGTTAAACAAATTGTGATACCCGTGTGTACAATTTACAAATACAAAACTTGTGTATATTTCACTTTTAAAATTGAGAACCACCAATATCAATATAATGTTTTTTTAACAATAAATTAAAGTGGTAATATTTTATGGCAAAAATAACATAGAAGAGTCATAGTGGGGGGTCACACCCACAACCTTCTAGTATACCCTAAATAACATATTATTAACGGGTCTCTTATTAAGCATATAAAAATGTATATTTAAATTATGAGGGGCTGGGTCTGGTAATAAAAGAGAGATACCTATAATTCCAACCGCTGATAAAATAAAATAAAAATATATCGTATTTTGCTGATGCTAAACAACTATTAGTTTTATTATAGGATATCAATTTGACTATTGTATTTTTCAATAGGGTTAATACCTATTTTCCCCCCTGCCATATAGGCGACATTTGAAAAACCCCCTGCAAAACAAAAGTTGCAAGAATTCCCCTAACATTTGAAGATTCT
Source organism: Vicia villosa (assembly GCF_029867415.1). Classification (NCBI taxonomy): domain Eukaryota; kingdom Viridiplantae; phylum Streptophyta; class Magnoliopsida; order Fabales; family Fabaceae; genus Vicia; species Vicia villosa. The sequence goes on along the minus strand of NC_081182.1, from coordinate 53,757,417 downwards.
CTCATTTTAAACCTTCGTCAGATCCAGTCATCCAAAATGCTTACGTGGCATGTATTTTTTTGATTTTTTTAATTTTTTTCGTTGACTGGATAGCCCAGGTGGCTTTTTTATTTTATTTATTTATTAATTTTAATTCCATGTGGCAATTATTATTATTATTTTATTGTCAAGTTGTTAAAATGCTAAATATTAAAGCTAAAAAACATGGTCTCAATGGGAGTTGAACCCATGACACCAAACTTACTAAAAGCACAACGTTACCACTCAGCTGCAGCTTTGTTCTTGTCATTTAGTTGCCTTTGCTAATACTTAATAGATTCTGAAAACGTTATTATAAACCAAAGAATCATAGTTAATTGCTATTTAAAACGTTATTATAAACCAAAGAATCATAATTAATAATAGATACTTTTATATGGTTCAGTTAGTATAAACTAAATTATTAATTATTATATAAAACATAAAAATATTTTTATATGGTTTAGTTAGTATAAACTAAATTAATTATATTAATTAATTTAAAACTAGTTTAATTAATCTAGTTAAATTAAAACTAGTTAAAATATAAATGCAGTATGCTATTTAATTAGTTATAAATATAATAATGTTTTAAATATAATATAACTGCACTATGCTATATAATATAAATGCAGTATGCTATTTAATAACGTTATAAATATAATAACGTTTTAAATATAATAACTAAATTTAATTAAAACTAGTTATTTAATTATAATAACGTTTTAAATATTAATGTACTAAGATTAATATTTAAACTAATTTATGTAATTAAAAATAAACCAAATTAAAACTAAACTAAATTAATTATATTAATATAGTTAAATTAAAACTAGTAAAACCTATTTAAATTAAAATGCAGTATGCTACTAATACCATTCAAAATGTTCAATGAACAAAATAGACCAATGGCTTAGTGAACAAAACATTTTTATTTAATAATTAAAACGTATGTTTTTATTTAATATTTAAATACATTTTATTTAATTTAATACATTTTAATTGTATTTGTTTAATAACTTTAAATATTAAATAAAAAATATTTTAATACATTTTTATTTAATAATTAAAACGTGTGTTTTTATTTAATATTTAAATACATTTTATTTAATTTAATACGTTTTAATTATTTATTTACAAATTTAAACGAATACAATTTAAAACTATAATTAAAAAAAAATATTGTTGTAAATATTAAAATCAAATAATAAATATTAAAAAAAATACATTTTTGTAATAATTAAAAATGAAAATAATAAATAATTGAAATAAAAATAAATATTTTAAAAAAATAAAAAAATTAAGTAAAATAGTAAAAAGATTACAGAAAAAATAAATAAAAAAACAGAAAAATGAAAAAATGAAAAAAAATTGTTAGAAAACATAACATGAATATTTAAATTACTGTAAGAGAATATTATAAGATTTATTCGAAGCATTAAAAAGACAAGTTAAATCAAGTGGCCTAGTGGTTTCAGCCTTGTGTTGGTATATTGATGGTGTGGGTTCAACTCCCACCAAAGAAAAATTTTTGGGCATTAATATGCTTTCTAATATAAACTAAGAATTTATATAATAAAAAATGCTTACTTGGCAATAAAAATAATAAATAAATAATATAAAAAGCCACATGGGCTATCCAGTCAACAAAAAAAATTAAAAAAATCAAAAAAATACATGCCACGCAAGCATTTTGGATGACTGGATCTGACGAAGGTTTAAAATGAGAGAATCTTCAAATGTTAGGGGAATTCTTGCAACTTTTTTTTTTGCAGGGGGTTTTTCAAATGTCGCCTATATGGCAGGGGGGAAAATAGGTATTAACCCTTTTCAATATGATATTAATCTTTCATAATTAATTTTCTGTTCTTTTTTCTTCCTTCATTCTGTCATTTCACTGTCCAATTCTCCATCAAAAACTATTATGTCTATCAAAGACCATTATTACTTGTCATTTCACTGTCCAATTCTCCATCAAAAACCATTATTACTGCTCATCTCTCTTCCATCAAGGACCATTATTATTCTTCATCTCTCTCCTCAGGCTATCCATATGTGTTGCCTCTTTATTGGTCATTTTCAAATTCTCACTTATCTTTTAAGATTTCTCCTCATTTCTCATTTTTCATTCAAAACCACACAACAACTTCATCAAAAAAACCCAAAAAATCAAACCAAACACAAAAAAAAAAAAAACTAACTAAAAACACAAAAAAATTAAAATCAAAGAGGTTATTAAAACATTCCTAAGATAAACATCTCTGCAAAAAAAAAAAAAGGAAACTATATGCCATATAAAATCAAATATTTGTTTAGAAATACCATAATTTGATACAAATAATAATAGAAATTCCAAAATACATCATTACATAACATTTCAAATAAGACTACCACCATATTTGCCTCCACAGAATATCTTCCACCGCAAAATACAAACTGTGGTAAGATCGTCGAAAACGCCATAGAAGCCATCGAAAACACTATAGTCGTCGCAACACATAAACCAACCGAAATCGCATAAAACATTTCAAGAAATCAAACCATCAAATCAAATAAAAAAGAACTTGTTTTACTCACCCCAACGTCCACTTCTAACTCCATAGTGAAATCTACTTAGACTTTCTCTGCTTTCTTTTCATCTCAGTTAAAATTGAAGCTCCATAGTGAAATCTACTTAGACTTTCTCTACTTTCTTTTTGTCTCTGTTAAAACTGAAGTTTTTATCAGTTTATGATAACTAAAAAAATGTATGGTTAACATAACAAAGAATCTTCAAATACAATAAAAAATTATTATAAAGTAGAAGATTTCTTCATATTATCACATAGTATTTAATTTGACAGCAACGCTTATTTATCAACTTTCTTACCAATAAAGTATAAATTTCACATTCACAAGAAACTTAGCTCCAACTAAATAAAAAATAATCTTTTTCACTGGTTTCCCTGGAATAGAAAGAGATCTGAACAATCCAGATGAATTTTTGAGTAATAAATGCAAATCAATTCAAAAAATATATGAGATTGAAAAATAAATAAATAAATAAATCCATATGAATGTTATTGATTTGTAGGGTTTGTATCAATGTTACAGAAAATGAGAAGAAAACACAACAACCATTTCATCAATAATCATCACTTTCACCATTGTCTGTAATATTGAAAGCCAACAAATACTTAAAAGTAAATATTGGTTCTCCAAAGTTGAAAACCTAAACAGATCAAATAAAAGAGAATATTTTATTAACATTGTTTTCTTGTACAAAAAATCATTAAATAAATCTAAACTTAGGGTTTAAGGGGAATAAGTTAATAACAAAACCTAAACTGAAGAAATCACACATAAAGCATTTCAAATCCAACCACCACCATGATCGCCATCGGAAACATGTTATCGCTGCAACAGATCTACCATTATCAAAATGCCTACCACCGTAAAATAGCCTGAAATGTCATAGCCGCCGCCAAAGTTTTGTAGATCTAAGCCGAGATGGATAAAATAGTACAAATCATGAAATTTATACTAAAAACATAACTTGAAAAACTTTGAGCATCATTAAACAAAATAAAAGAAACTATAAAACCATACCTGAAGTAGAACAAAATAAACTTCTAAACAATGAAGTAAGACTTGGAAAAAAAATATGTAATGGGATATTGTTAAATAAAGATGAGTAAATTTAAACAAAAAAATTGATGAAAAGCTGGGAACATATTTGAGAAAAAGTGAAGGAAGATAGAGAGGATTGGAGAAAAAAAGAGAGAAAGAGAAAAAATTGAAAATTTAGGAAAGAGAATGAGAGAGAAAAAGGAAGAGAGATGTGTAGTGTTTCTATCAGAAAGTTAATTAATATATTAGATTGAAAAGCTTGTGCCTTTGCATGTACATTATAAAAAATGAACCCGTGCAGAACATATTGGGAGAAGCAAGACTTAAGCATGTGAAGTGGAGGAAGCAATGCTGATCAACGAAGGAAGCCACGTGGATCAACTACAGACCAAAGGGGTATATCGGTACTTTCAAGAACATTAACCTTTCTTATATTGTAGATTTAAAGTGTGAAAATATAGAGAAGAAATTATTAGAGTCTACTTTTGATCTTTATTAAGAGATTGGTCAAATTTCCTAAATTGCCCTTCCTTCGAAAATAACTTTCACTGTTTTCGCCTTTGTAATCGGATGGAGCACCCCTTATGATCCTTTTTAATTCCATTGCATATTAAAAAAAAAAATTAGACATTTTGGTAACTAAAAAAATAATCCTTTATTTTTTCATTTTTTTGATTTCTTGCACCAAGTGTTCCACTTTCATTGATTCACACACTTTCTACAACATAATACACTACCTCACTCTTTTTTTTCTCTATCTCTTTACTCTGTCTCTTCAATACATAACTATTACTATCTCCATTCCTTTTTATAAGAGACAATTCACTTTTTAGATTCATTGAATAATCATTGTATCTAGTCTATAAACAGACCAAATACACTGGTTATTCAATGAACCTAAAAAATGACTTGTCTCTTATAAAAAAGAGCGGAGGTAGTACCATTCTAGAAAGTGACGAAGAAAAACAAATATAAATACTCTCTCTCTTTAAAATATTGATCTTATAATTTTTTTTTAACATAGTATTATCATTATTATTTTGTAAATATATCTTCTAACTTATACTCAGGATCAATTCAATATTATTTATTTTCTATTATTTGTCATGCTATGAATTCCCTAATGTATAAAAATAATATCTTAATATTTTTTTTTTGTTTTTAAAGTTTTTACTTTCTGTAAAATATTAAAATAGTTTAGTTAATTTGTCAAATATTTAATCATGCGTTGCCTTTCTTAATGGAAACTTCACATCTCAGTTTTTTATCACACGATTTTATCATCTCAATTTTATACAAATTTAATGTGTCATAAACCACCAAAATTAAAACAGATAACTCCTCATTCAATGTCATAATTAAATGTTTTAGTATAAAATAAAAACAATATATCCTAATAAATTCAAAGAGTTATTGTGTTTTTTAATTATTGATAATATGTTCTCGGTTTTTCATTTTTTTTCTAACTCACATGTTCTTTTTTTATATGGTTATTTAATATAGTTGAATTTTTATGATTATTATTCATTTATAATTAAATCATTCATTTTAAATTTACATATTTATACAATAATTTTACGGGTCACTATGAACAGAATACATATTTTATTTATTTTTTTCAAATGTTAAAATTCTTTTTATTCTCTTTCCGTCTCATGGATCAATTTTTTCTTTGTATAATTATTTAATAATTAAGTAATTTATTTAAAATTTATTTGTATTTAAACAATTCTATACCATATCAATTGCATGATAGTATAATATATTTTTTATTTTTAATAACATTAAAAATGTATTTATCTCACGGGTCATTAACAAAACAATATTTATTTTAGTTTAATCAATCATTATTTTAATTTAAGAGACAAAATATTTATTTTTAAATATTTATTTTATCTCCATCTCATAATTATATTTTTCTTCTTTGTGTATGATTATTTAATATAATTAAATCTATATGATTACTGTTCATTTTAATAAAAGTAAATTATTTCAAATTTTGCATTTATATCTAAAATTTTATATTTGTATTTGATACTATCTAAGTGTTATGACATTAAGAGTCATTCATGTGTTATCACATTAATAAATATTTTGTTGTTATTTTTTTATTTCATGATTATTATTTGAAGATTCTAAATTACTACATTTTTTTTTAGTTATTTACACAATATCATAATTAAATTACACGTTCTCAATACTTGGTCCTATTTTGCGATTGTGTTCTTAACCTATCTTAAACCTTTTTTGTGGATCATTATTTTAACTTAGAACCTAATTTTCATACTACTAATATTTTATTAGTAAAACTTTTTTTTTTAAATGGTTAGTTTCCATTTTATATATGCAATTTGTTCAAATTTTTTCCTTCACGTTTTTCGTATCTTTCAAAAAATACTACACCATAAATAATGTATCCGGACGAAAGATGGATCTCTGATTAGTTCTTTTTATAAAAAATATTATTAGGGTTTAATATTATCAGGGTGTTGCTAAAGCCACCCCAAAAATTTTAAATTTTTTTGTAGTATATATAATACATTTAAATTAAAAATAAAATTTTAAATTAATTATATTTCTTCTTTTCACTTTTTTGTCTTACAGTTTTTCAGTTTTTTCCCCTCTCAAACTTCACCATCTCTCATGTTTCTCTCTTCCTCTCATATTTATTAATTTTTTTAAATTTTTTTCTCCAATTTTTTCACTTGGCTTGATTGTGTTTATTTATAGATGATTGAAAATCAAAGAGAAAGTGACTATTTCAATTTTCCTTTACTCTTTTCTCCTTTTTGTGTTGAACCCTAAAACTCCAATTTGTTATATAAATTCATTTATCTCAATTTCTCACAAACGAGTTCCTTTATTATCAATTGGTTTTAGTGTTCTCTTTATAGTATGATTAAATATTTTAAATGGTTTAACTATTCTCTTAATAGGATGAAGAAATTTTTTTCATGTGCTTTCTAGAGACAAAACTACTTCTTCGGATAATCTAGAAACATAAGAAACTCAACATCCAAGTAAGAGTATTAAAGTTGTTGATTATGAGTTGTTGTAAACAAATCCAAGAATTAGGACTCAAATTTCAAACTATCATCCTGACATCCAAACTGAGTTAAGGAAAACTTATTTAAAAATAAGTCATCACCAACCTTCTCATAATTTCATTTACTCTTTGTCTGTTCAAGGTAAACAAAGAGGTTAATTTTGTAAAAATGGATTTGATTTATGTGACTTGATTTATTATAGTGAATATAAGGATCTAACATTTTCTTGCCATGTTTTTGTCTAAAAATGTTTATAAATATGAGGGATCACTTTGTGGGAGACAGTTTTGGTGATTCGAAGAATGCTCACAAGTTGGCTAAGCATGCTACTTCTTCTAATATACATGTTGATTGTATGTCTTAGCAAACACAATATCATGTTTTTGATTAATCAAAAACCTAGAAATCACAGAAGGAAAACTAATATGCAATTATATGGCATAGTGATTTACTTTTGCCATTTCTTGCAAGGTATGGTTCTTCCTTTCGACACTCCTAATTGGTTGGAGAGAGATGAGAGCAGAAAACTCATGAGCTATCCCTTTAGTAGTGAAGAAAAAAATGGAAGTTGAAATTCTCAAATTCTCTTCTACGTTGACCTCGAATGCGAATGATATTGCCAATGTCTTCTCCTTTTGCATGTTGTAAGTGATGGCAAAGAGCTTCAAAAGTAGTAGAGGTATATGGCTTCTCATGAGTAAACTCAATTCCGGGGTAGTTATCATAATACACACAAATATATCTCTTCTCTGAGATTCTCATTTTGCATGATTCCCATAAGATCCAAGGGAAGTAATTTAGGAACATGAGTAAGATCTTGAATCTTTTAATATTACATCTTGGTTTGCTTCTCAACTTGACAATTGTCATAACTTTTACCTTCTTCAATTTTGAGATCAAACATACATATGACAACGTCTCTACAACAAGGTTCCTCGTACTCCCAAAATTTTCATGGCATAAATTAATTTTCGTATCTAAAATGTCATCCATGAAGTCACTAACGCGATCTTCATCATTCTACACTACAATGTTAGAAGTGATTGTCTTCCTCGCAACACATTTCTTTCTTTTAGCTTTATCACCATATGTAACATAGTTTCTTTCTCCCATTAAGTGTCTAGTGCAACTACTATAACAATTTTACAATAAAATACCATGAGGGAGGTACAAGAAATATGAACAAGAATATTAGGACAGCCACGCCAAACTTGTTTATGTTGCCTTTCAAACTTCTCTTTACATTAGGGATTCATATGTTGATAATGTAGTTGTCTATCATATAATTCATAACACCATGATGGAACGGAGTAGAACAAATTAATGCACTGGTAATGATGTTTGACAAGATGTTGAGACTTTCTACATGACATTATGAATTCTATTTTCAGAATATGAGTAACATACGCATTCTTTGAATTGGATGGCTCACTAATATATCTAACACCTTTTATGTCTTTGTTGCGAGTAGTGAAAGTCACAACACTATTTGTTTTATTATATTCACCTTCTTCATCTACCTTATCATTAGTGACATTGTAGATTTTTCTTTGTTTTCTAGAGAACTTGAGCATTCAGCTTGAATATGTCCAAAGCCTTTACATTTAAGACATTGGATCCCTTTGCTTCTGTAAGAATAGTTGAGATTTTGTCTTTCACCGTCTTTTTCTTTATGCTGAAAATTACACCTATTGAAGTTGTGATTCTAATTGTCCTTGAGATTGGTTTAGACATTATTCTCAGATATCTTGTCCAGTCTTCTCATGACCTTTCTCAAGGTCTTAGCAAACTTGATATTTTCTTCAGTATCATATTCTACTTAGTTTTCACAATCTTCATATTTGTCTTCGGCTACAATCTTTGGAAGATTCTTAGCATCATAAAGAATCATTGGTCGATGAACTGCTCCTCCTTCTTTGGAAGTCTCCATCTTGAATAAAATAAGAACCATAGAAACACACCAAAATAGAATAGAGTGTCTGCTCTGATGCCAATTGAAAATCCTGTTCTTCAGATGGAAAGATGTCAAACACAATGTATGGCATAATGTTTATGATAAGATAATTTAATTAAAGAAAAATATGAATAACACAGGAATTCATAATCTAGTTCGGTGTAAAAACACCTACGTCTATAAGGCGTTAACCCATTGAAAAGAAATTCAGTATTAGTAGTCAAAAGTACAAATTGGTCTTAGTTGAATCCTCTTGGTTAAATGCTTCTTTTTCTAATAATACTAATGAATTTTTATTCAAGACTCCCAATAGAAAGAACTCCACTCCTAATAGTCGGAAGTACAATTGCTCTTATCTGAACTTACTTCGTCCAATGCCACTTTCCTAATACTACCTATGAAGATTCGATCATGACTCCCCTGAATCCGAGACACCTCTCACCTTCACTCAAACACTCTCCCAAGTGTTTGGATAATTACAACAATATAAGATGGATGGTATATAACAACCTTACACTTCAATACTCTATTATGCTAATTTAGAGTTAACTACCTAGGAATATAGTGTACAAAATACAAGAAAAAATAGAGACTTAACTAAAACAAAATTCTCCTAATGAGTAGATATTTTCTCTTAAGATATAAGTCTTCATATATAAAGGTGTTGGCCTCCTTATATAGCAACACAAAGTTCATCTCAAAAGCCTTGTAGGATCTTCATCTTGAATACAACTCATCTTCTAAAAAGCACAAGAGATCAATCTTCAATAATGTTTATTTCCAATCTTGATTGATCACCTCAAAAATTAATTTGAATCTCTATATTAATCTTACTACATTTGATTCAGATCATATCTCCCAAAAATAAACATAAACAATCAAATATTTATTATGAAGATTGAGATCATTGATTTATATAAATCCTGAACAAATAAGCACTCCAAATAAAATCTTGCTAAAAATAGATCTTTTTGAAATCCAAACACATGTAATGCACTTATAGCTCTGGTATAACAGAAGAGGAAACAAATCTTAAAAGGACAAGATATACTTCAATTTATCGTGCTCTCCAAGCAATCAGTCTAAGACAAGATGTCTCACAGATCGAGGAACATTTGGCTTTTCCCCTAATCACTTAACAAAATTCTGAATCTTGAACAAATAAAATAAAATTTTTACTTGATATAAATCACAATTTCAATTTCTCAAGTAAAGGGGTCAGAATAAATCCCTTGATTGAAGCAAATTCAATCTTGTTTTCTTTAAACCAACAAGCACTTAATCAATCAAAATTTTGTTTGGATATAAAAGGAAACAAATCTCCTTTAAATAAATAAGATCCAAATATTTTAATAAATACAAATCTAAATCTCCTTTTTGAACCATATTTGATTTATATCTTCTCCAAATAAATATATATAATTTAATCAAATATTTTTCAAGCCGATTTGGATTAAAATAATTCATAACTTAAACAGACTTTCCGAAGAATTAATCCTAAAAGAATCTTGAATAAACTATGAAGAGAATCATAATCCAATCTGTGCAGCACACACGCCCAAATGTCACAGATGTTTAGGACATTTTGCTCGTCAAGTTGTCTTTAAACATTAGACAATCAAATATTTCTTTCAATGCAACTTCAGCATAACCTTATATTGAAAAAACCTGAACCAAATTTTGTATTCACCTCCGGAATCAAACACAGATGTTCCATACACAAGTTGCGTACAATCAAATCTTTCTTTCAAAGAAACTTCAGCAGAAACATGGACTGAACAAACTTGAACCAACTCTTGTAATAACCTCTGGAATCAAACACAAAACTACATGAGCCAAGATGTGCTCCACAACTTTCGTGACATCTTGCTTTCCATTTTTCCTATTAAAATAAGTCAATCCAATTGTAATAGCCACCTCCCCGTTTGGAGTTTTTAAGTTGGATATCCTCTTAATAGAACCGAGATTTTACACGGGTTGACCTCGAACTGAGTAGAGATTTTACATGAGATAATCTCGAACAAGTGAGATTTTATACCAGACTGAACTCATGAACTAGAATGAGATTTTACATAATCTCAAACTGAAGAGCTTTTACATCGGGTTGTGCTCAGGAACCGTTTTGAATATTTTCATAGCTAATCTTCACGAACAAAAGAGTACATTTCTTCTTGGCCAAACTCACAAATCAAACCGGAGATTCTCTAAGACAATCTCCAAACCAAATAAGAGTTTTTACTAGTTTATCTCACAACCAAATAACTTCTTATAAAAATATGATAAATTACAATTAAATCCTCACTAAAAATATTGATCCTCACTTAGACACAAGAATACTCTAATGGCAAAATATAAGTAAGAAAAATGATATATTTTTTGAAAAATATGTGAGATAATATCTCTATTGATAGATTAGGTCTAATTTTGATTTAAATTTGAAAACAATCTATGAATGAATTGAATACCATAATAAATTAGGACAATCAATTATTGACCCCAATAATCAATTGTTGAAGCCACATATGAAAGATTTTGATATTTAGAAATTTGAACCAAACATGATAAAAACTTAAAAAGACAACATTTGAGAGTTCATATAGAATCAATATATTATTATTTTGTCAAAAAATCTAGTGAATACAATGATACGTGAATTAGTTGATGTTAGTTTATATATTCATAGTAAAAATCAAAAAGCCTCCAAAGTTGCACCAAACGCAAATGTATCACAATCTTCTGCGTTGCACCAAGCATTATGATCATGTCCATTTTTACATCCACACTCATTCCAATTATTAAACCTCCTTTTATTTTGCTTCTCCATCTCAGCAACTGAAGACACTCTTACTTTAATCTCCACTTCCACTTCTGGTGTTGTCAACATAACCTCTTTGCAATCACTTCCACTCATCAAATCCATTTTCAACCATTTTTTTAACTCCATGTTTTGTGATTCAAAAATCACCTTCCATGGAATCTCACCTTTTCCAATAAGTTGTGAGCCCCACATCTTCTTCTGCCTTAGCTCCAACACAAGGCTTTGTTGATTAAGCTTTTCCAAGAACTCTAGGGGACAAGAGCAATCTAGATTAAAAGACTCGTCCCAAAATTGTCCTAGTTTGGCAGAAACATTTTTGCTGTTGAGTTGAATTCTTTTGTTGTTTCCTATAGGAAGATAAATCCTGACAAACAAGTTTTTGGTGGACTTGATGAATTCAATGTTTCGGGCTTGTAATATTCTCAGTTCGCAGCTGAAGTTTGCATAAGAATCCATTGAAAAATTGTTGTATAATATCTAAGACTCTCTTGTTATATTTGTTTTGTTTGAGTTGTTCTATGTATGTGATACATTATATAGTGTGGAAAAAGTAAATTTGAATGCTTTCTTTTATGTGTGAATATAATAGTATATGCTAAGTGTATTGGAAAGCACTTACTTAATAATGTAAAAAATTCTCAATTATCACACCTGTGCTCTTTTTTGTGCACAATATTAAAAGATTCACATAAGATTGTGTAGAAGATTATATATTGAAGAAAATCTTTAGAATTTTGAAAGGTTAGGTTTTCCAATTTGGCTCTAGCTAGTAGAAGATAAGATTAAAAGCCCTAGTAAGCATTCTCATCCAATTAACTTACTAGTTGTTATAATGCACATATAATAATTAGTAGTATAAAATAGTGTGAAATTTTCCTACCACTAATTAAGCTTTACAAAAATAAGGTATGTTACAAGTTATTCCATCATAAAAAACGTTAATACTAGTATCTTTTAAATTACTCTTTATTTTGGTTGCCATTAATGAACCTTTACAAAATGTTTTTCTTTTGGCTTTTACAAAGCAATATTGAGAGGGAGTGAGTTTGGAATTTTATGTGACCATAAAACAAATTACCTTAAGCTTTGACCCTACTAAAAAAGAAATGAAAACCTTAATACTTTGAAACTTCATTATACTCAATTATTAGTTTGTACAATTGCAATTCATTACACTCATATAGATAACTCTTAATAGAAGCTAACTAACTTTAACAAACTTTAGTGACTTATAACTAACACTACTAGAAATACTCGAATTTCCTGCGGATTTACCTGCGGATTTTAGCTAAATTTCCGCAGGAAACACGTTACTTGCGGATTTTCCTGCGGTCTTTCGTCCCCAGCTAAAACCTTCGTGGGTAATATCTTCGGCAGGAAATTCCGCAGGTAATTCCGCAGCTAAATCCGCAGGAAACAACCCGCAGCTAAATCCGCAGCTAAATCCGCAGGTAAATAGATAATTTCTATCTCAAATTTACTAATTTTAAATTAAACACATAAAATTAGAAATTGAGCATGATTACAAAAATACCAAATAGTCAAACAAAATTAGAAAGAAAAAACCATGAAATTACATTTCCTAAGAAGTGCAGTTATAATATGTCTTGTACAATCAATGCATGCACTAATTATACATACTTTCTTACTTGAAACCAAATTCTTAATAATTGTTTTGCATACTTTGACCGTATTTGCAAAAGTTCCACATTCAAATGTAGTGGGCCCTAATGATTTTGATAAAATAATCCTAAAAAAGGTGAATCTTGCTATCACTATAGTTAAGGCAATTGCTTCAAAGATGAGAGCATTGACTTCATGAAACCTCGCTTCGGAGAGTGAAACCTCAGCAAGAAGCCTCCAGGCATTGGCTTCAGACGCCTCGTCGAAATCCTTTTTCCTTTTCCAAACCATGTGGCCGCTAATCTCCCATACCGCGGGATTCACTTGTGTGTCGAGAAGCTCAGCATTCACTTCTCCTAGAGCTTGTTTCTCTGCATAACACTGTTTCACAACTATTTGTTAGAAATAGTGTTTAGAAATAAGCACTTATACGATAAGTGCTCACATGTAGGAACTTAGTTTGAGATTTTCTTTACCTGTGGTAAGCGAAACACTTGTGTTCCGCAGTCAGAAATCAGAACATTGTAAGGTATATTGTTGTTTTGTAGGGAGATACAAGCATCTGAAACAACTTTCGATAAATCTTCAAGTGTGTCGCCGCCCTCGAATACAAGACCTCAAACCGGATATTTCAACAATTCAGACATCTTCACTCCGCCGTTCAAAGTTGCAATTTTCTTAGTGGGAGCTTTCTCGATAGGAAAGGGCATAGCCAAATAATAAGCCTGCATATGTCGAACAAAAACATCGAATTCCAATTGGATTATTGACACATAACAATGATAAGCAATGAAATTACCAACAAAGAGCATTAAGGTAGTAGTTATCTTGGGATATTCAAGACAGAAACGTGATAGGATAAGCTATAGTGTCCAGTACCTGGAAGTGAAGATGGTTAATAGTTGCAAACGCACCGAGGCTGTTGTAAACCAAACGAAAATATGGATTAGCGGCTTCAGCTGCCATGTGAAGCGCAAGCAGTAAGCTCTCGTGATCAATCCTTTGAGGCAAACACTCAAAAATGCGGGGAATCAGCAAAACATGCCCATACTCAATAGGACTAACCTGTTATCATAAAAACAAACATCGTATAAAACATCTACTTTAGCTTTAATGAATCACATACAAGGATAAAATATGAACAAAGGCAAAGAATCTTACGTTGATGGCAACGAAACTTGGAGAATTCTCAACATCAACCGGAGCATTTGGATGGAACTGGACTTCACCGTCTTCACTAGCTTCAAATTGAAACGGAACCTCCTCTTGTCCAACTTTAGTGAAGTTGAACTTGTTTCCGTCAAAAGGCTGAAGAACCTTATCGACTCTGAACTCGGTTGGTCTCTTTTTGAGGTGAAGACCCTCGTTGAGTTGAGCAATGAAACCACACTCACCCGGAATCACCTATACCAAATTCACCACAAAAACACATCAAAACTAAGCTCATATACCAACTTTTTCATCCTCAAAAAGCACAACACAGAGAACAAAGAATCCAAGTATATTCATGCATCTCCAAAAAGCACAACACAGAACAAAGAAAAAAAAACATGCCAATCACTAAACATAAGAAAAAAACATGTTGGACAAGAGAAACCGCCAAACCGGTCATATGCTAGTCACTGTAAATAGATTCTAATCAGCAGGAAGTTGAGCAGGCATAATACCAAAATGTTTAAGATTTGATGGACTTGTCACTGCTAACAAAAATGTCATTAATATAATTCCCTCAACAACTTAGTAATTTTTATTAAGTTAAAAAAAAGTCATTAATATAATTCCCCAATGGATCATGCAAGCATATTATTCAATGTAGTCACTTCACCTAGACTTCACATCACCCGATCTAAATTGTTCCTCAATTTTCGATCCAAGTCTTTCAAGTTAATGCCCACTCACTCAACCGGTCCAGCCACTATTTTTTATTCTCTAAACAACACCTCAACAAATATCAATTTACATATATTACATTACGACAAGATAATTCTCCTCCCTCAACGTTAAAAATCACCAAATCATTATCTAGTTTAACACTCCTTCAACATGTTCCTTATGTAAACATAAATCATGTACATAAATGTCAATATTTAAAGAGTAAAGTTCCAGGTAAAATGTGAAGACTGGTTTATAAAATCATACCAGATTAATCATCACCAACTGTTATTTAGAGAGGAAAAGATAACTATGTATAGAGCAAAACAGGTTGAAACCATATAATCATCTCATTATAAAAGAACTTGAAGTATGAGATTTTCCACCTGCTGGATTAAACCATATAATCATCTCATTTTAGTTTATTCAACTAAACAGGTTGTACTCCAAAACAATTAATAAACTGAGTTATACTCCAAAACAACATATGTATACTCATTGTGGCATTTCAACAAACACCTTGTTAGTAAAACTCAAGCCAATGCCAAAAGAGTAATTCTCATCAATAGTATCAACAGAAACAGGTCAAGAATAGTAAATAAAACTCCTAACTCACAAAACATAAGAACCATACCTGTAGTTTCCTTAGAAACTCTAGTTGAATCCAAAAAATACAACTGGTTCAAGTTGAAGGTCACATGATGATGAGCACGAAAACGACCTCCTTTCTTCGATTGGAGGTGCGGTGGCCGGAAGGAGAGGCGGAAGGTGGATCGAAATGGAAAACGATTTGGTTCACTAGATAGGCCACGAAGTGAGGAGTATGAATATGTTGTTATTTTTTCACTAGTTCGTGGTCGTCGGAAAACCGATGAGGAAATGCGGTGGTGCTAGGGTTTTCAGGGAGAAAGAAGGGACCAGAGCTTGTTCACGTTTCAGCGTAATGGAAATTGAAAAGAAAATGTTAAAGGCAAAAATGATAATTAAAATATTATAATAATAATAATAATAATAATAATAATAATAATAATAATAATAATAATAATAATAATAATAATAATAATAATAATAATAATAATAATAATAATAATAATAATAATAATAATAA
The DNA here is from genome assembly GCF_029867415.1 of Vicia villosa. Taxonomy (NCBI): domain Eukaryota; kingdom Viridiplantae; phylum Streptophyta; class Magnoliopsida; order Fabales; family Fabaceae; genus Vicia; species Vicia villosa. Next base: position 53,741,368 of record NC_081182.1, on the reverse strand, counting down.
TAATAATAATAATAATAATAATAATAATAATAATAATAATAATAATAATAATAATAATAATAATAATAATAATAATAATAATAATAATAATAATAATAATAATAATAATAATAATAATAATAATAATAATAATAATAATAATAATAATAATAATAATAATAATAATAATAATAATAATAATAATAATAATAATAATAATAATAATAATAATAATAATAATAATAATAATAATAATAATAATAATAATAATAATAATAATAATAATAATAATAATAATAATAATAATAATAATAATAATAATAATAATAATAATAATAATAATAATAATAATAATAATAATAATACCTCTTGGATCATCAAGGGAATTATGAAGGCAAGAACCCTTGTCCATACTGTACAGAATTATTGGGAGGATAGTCTAGAAGCCAATAAATTCACCATGGGGAAAGTGTATCAACTGTTACATAAGGATTAAGCTTGTGCTGACTGGTATGACCTTATAGCTGGGAACAATGCTAGACCCAGGGCTGTAACTTGTCTTTGGATTGCATGCCATAGGAAACTTGCAACTAAAGATAGGTTGGTAAAATGGGGTATCCTAAATGATAATAAGTGCAGTCTGTGTGAGGAGGAGGAAAATATTGATCATTTGTTTTTTGTTTGTGAGAAACTGAAGATAGTTTGGCAAGCTATTTTGCATTGGATCCAGGTCGACCATCGACCCCTCTCATGGGACAACGAGAATCTTTGGCTGCGCAACTATTGCAAAGGAAAAGGAAAGCGTGTATGGGTCATGAAAATTGCCATTGCTGAGACCATATATCACTGCTGGAGTTGGAGAAATGCTATGTGTTTTGAGGGTAATTTTGATAGCACCAATATTGTAAATAATATCATAGAGGCAATTATACATAGAAGCTGGCAAAAGAAGAAATATAGGGATTATATAGCACAGTTAATGCTGTGAGTTGTTGTTAGTTGGACTTTTGGTTACTTTGTAATAGTTACTTTTGAATTAATACATATTTTATTTGTTCAAAAAAAAAAAAAAAAAATAATAATAATAATAATAATAATAATAATAATAATAATAATAATAATAATAATAATAATAATAATGAATAATTAACCATTAAAACTCAACCACAAAGTCAAAATTTAAGCTACCAAAAAAAGTAAAACTAATTTATAATTTTACTTTTTAAAATCCTATATAAAATTTGATATTTTAACCAGAGTTCCAATATAATTTCATATAACACATCATTATTATTAGAGTAGGATTTCTAAAATTAAAACTTTATAATGATTAACAATTGAACAAATATAATTTTCAATAACAAAAAATGTATATTTGATAAATAAGATTAAATTTGAAATTTAGAAATAATTTTAAAATATATTAAAAGAGAAATTAATAACTTATATATAATACTTGTTTCAGTGAAATATTTTCTAATGGTTTATAATTTGGTCCAATATAAGATAGATAGTAAGTTCAATTCCAACTCTAAAAATTTTAGTAGATTTTTATTTTCAATTTTTCTATACATTTTTTAATTTTAATTTTCAAAATTGTCATACCATTTATTAAAATATGAATTGAAGAATTACATTAAAAAAATAGCTTTATTTTTTTTTTAAAAATAAATAAAAAAATAGCTTTATTAAATTTTTTAAAAATTGAGAATTTACTATTAAGTTTAGAAAACATTTTATTACTATTATTTTTGGAAAAACACATTTTATTTTAAAAGAAATATATTTTACAATATTTTTTTATTCAAAAAATAATAAAATATAATTCAGAAGAAAATCCGCAGGTAACTCCGCAGGAAATATTTCTGCGGAATTACCTGCGGATTAAGTAATGTAGTTGTTTTTTAGTCAAAATAGAAATTTCGCAGCAAAATCCGCAGCAAAGTTTCCTGCGGAATTATCTGCGGATTTCTTAATGTAGTTTGGTCTTTTATTCTAAATATGAAATCGGCAGCAAGATCCGCAGGTATTCCTGCGAGTTTACCTGCAGATTTATTTTCCGTAGGAAAATTTATCTTATTTAACAGGTTCCCAGGAAAATCCGCAGGTAAAACTGCGGAAAATTTTCCGCAGGTAAAACTGCGGAAAATTTTCCGCAGGAAATTCCGCAGGTAAATCGTGTATTTCTAGTAGTGTAACTCCAACTAACTCTGATAAATGTTGGAGTTAATGAGTTTTGATTTGCTTTTGGTTTACCTCTAACACCCCCGGCCTCAAGATCAAGGGTTTGTAAAAGCATCCTTGAGTTTCGATTTGAAAATTTGAAAAGATGTCATTCCAAGTGGCTTTGTGAATGAATTAGCATGTTAAGCAGAAGTCGGAACATGTTGAACAACAAATATTTTTTGACACTACACTTTCTCTAATAAAGCGAATATTACGTTGTATATGTGATTGGTGCGAGCATGGAGAATAAGATTGATAGATAGTGTGACAACACTTAGATTATGACTCAACAACAACAATGTTGGTGGATAGAAGGAAATACCTGGCTCAGATAAGAGGAACTAAATCCAAAGTAACTTAGAAATTGTATGAGACAAGTCACAATACTCAGCTTGTGTACTTGATCCAGCAAAAATAGATTAATTTTTGGAACTCCATGCAACAAGATTTAGTCCAAAGAAGATACAGGAGGTTGAAGTTGACCTACAATCATATGTATCATCGGCCTTGCTAGAGTTAATATAGTTACTTAGATATAATTTATGAGCTAGGTTATATGGAGATAGTAATAGGCCATATAGTTCCACTAAGATACCTTAGTATTCCTCTTGTTGCAGACCAATGAGTAACAAAAGTGAATATAGTGTCAAACCTTGTTTATGATATACAAATAGAGATTGATCACTTTAGGAGTGAGAAAATCCAAAGTGAATTAGAGCTTGAGCTAAATTCTTATTCCATGCTCTAGCGGCTTGGTTTAGCCTATAGGGAGCATTATCCAATTTGCATACGAGGGTCTATTGCCTTGATTAATGAAGTCTGGTGGTTGAACTATGTATAATTCTTCTTGAAGTGTCCTATTTTAGAAGGCATTGTTAATATCTATTTGGTGAATATATCATTTGTAAGTGTTATGGTAAAGAACACCAAATGGATAACCACTATGAAATTGGTTAGACATGGCCACAAGATAGTCATAGTGGGTGACTTGTCTGTATTTTGTTTGAGTTGTTTCTCCTATCGAGATCGATTTCTTATATAACCCATACCCTTGATGACGGGGTTTAAGACATTTTTAATACTTATTAATGATCATCAATGCAGGTATTTGTATGTCGTTTGATTTGGGAATATATTGAAAACATGTTGACATCATGATTTGATTGCTCATTAAAGCTGTAGCAACCTGCCCTAAAAATTAAAGTTTTAGAGTCGCCACCTATTCTGAAGGGCGAATAGGAAACCCTACGCAGTTAAGAGATCGGGGTAAGATTATTATAATCAGGTCGAGGGAAGGTGTTAGGCACCCTTAACCCTTTCCTAAGGTTTTGAATTGAAAGGCGGAGGTTTATGGCTAAAATTATTAAGGTTTAATAGCTAAAGAAGTGAATAGGGTGAAAAGTGAGATTTGAACTGAATGGAGGTTTTAGGGAAGGGGGACTCGCCTTGGTTATCCAAGTGCCTACATATATCCTTAGGGAGAATCAGAGTCAACGTAGTTCGGGCACAGGGTTGTACGCCTTTGAATTTGATGTGTTATGGTTTTAAGGCTTTTTGAATGGCCTGTCGCAGTTTTAGAAATTGTGATTTGAAAGGGACTTTGAGTTGCCTGATTGAAAAGGATGAAAATCCGTAGTGTCGTGGTTTAGTGTGTTTTAAGATTTGGGCGTACAACCCTGATTTAATATGTCACCGTGTCATAACCCAAAATTTGCCCATACTTTTTCTCCTATTCAAATTCAAATCAAGGTACAAAGCTCCGAGACACACTCTCCTATACAAGGCTCTGAAACTAGGGTTTGGCTTATTCAAAGGAAAATCAATGAATCAATGGATCCAAGGCATCCCATATGGCCCAAGATATCTCACATTACCCCTATGACAAGTATCAAGTCTCAGCTTAAAGGATTGGTCACTCAATTAATCAGAAAGTCAACAGTCGACTAGGTTAACCTAAAAGTCAACTGTGGTCAAAGTAAAGTCAAAACTCCTGATTTTTTGTAAAGATCCTCATATTGAAGTATCATTCACCATTTGATCAAGAATTGATCATGGTTCATCAAGGAAAGATCAGAAATCAACAATCCCAAAAGTTTTTAAATTAGGGTTTTCATTAGAGAAAGTCAACTGAACTTTGACCAGCCATAACTCCTACATGGAACATCAGAAATTTTCCATCCAAAGCTCAATTTGAAGGAAATTGAATTCTCTACAATTTTTTCTCTCACAAGACAAGTCTAAAAATGCTTCATTTGAGAGACATAGATCAAAACATTATAGGTCCTTTTCAAAAGTCAACCAAAAGTCATCTTTTTCAAAAGAGCACACAAGGAGAATGGAAAGTTATTTTGACAGGGGACCAAAAACATTGATTAGAGGACTCTTCAAGGGTTCTAAAAAGTCCAAGAACTTGGAAAAATGTTGAAGTATGAGGAAATGACAAGGTGTACAAGTTCATCTATTTCCAAGGGCATGTATAAAGAGAAAAGGTCCAAAAATCCAAATATTTCCAAATGGGCCTATTTTCTTTTCATCTAATCTCTATCTTAAGCTCATCCACGACCCAAAGGCCCTATATTCATTTTTATTATTTTTATTTATTTTAATTTTGAATTTAATCAGTTAAATTTGAATTAAAATTGAATGAAATAATGAAAATAATCAAAGATTTGATTGGGATTATATTTCTATCAAATATTGAGGAATATATTAACATAAAAACACGAGAATTTCATGGAGAGAGAAAGAGATATTATTTGAACCAAAATAGTATAATTTATATGATTTTTTCAATCAAATATTCTCTCATCCAATCATAGATTTCTTGGCTCTTTTGTTGACCTAAATTTCAAACTATATATATGCAAAAGAAGGCAGCCACAGGGGGACGAAAAAAGAAGGAGGGAGAGACCAAGAGAATAGGGTTCCAAGAGAGGAAGTTTTTCTAAAGCTAGGGCATGATCAAAGAACAATCACAACCATTATGAAGCGATTCTGAGCGTTGAATCATCGGCCTGAGATCACCATATTTCGTTCTCAGCCATTGTTGAAGTCAAAGGTCCACCAAATCATCAAGCTCAAGCCAAACCGTGATGGTTCTCAGGAATTTTCCACGAAATTTTGGTAGCCAAAAGTTGTGTATTTGGAAGCAGAACCGCAGCTATGTCTGGCTACAGGTTAGAGATTGAAGAAGATGGTACGTGGCGAGTGTTGGTTGGTGAGTCTGCGCATTGAATCCTCTCTCCACGTCTCATTGGCCAGTCAACAAAACGAAGGCTCTCTCTCCATTGTCATTGGACGTCGCGCGCAGCATGGGACCCACTCTCACCAGCGTTTGACTTTCTCTTCCAATAATTTTTGCTTTTCTATTTAATTCATTCTGGTTGGATGACTATCAACTTGAAAACGTAGCCCACTTGGCAGAGACTAATACCTGGTAATGTATGAGACAGGGGTTCGAGCCCCACCAATCCCATTTATTTTTAGTAATTACAAATGTTCGTGGATCCAGAGTGCACCCTCAGTCTGCACCCATGGAAGATCATCACTTCTCCACCATCAGATGCGCATCTGGCCTGATCCAACACATGCAAATACGCTGGTGTACCATGTTCTTCCTTAGCCATGCCACACTGGATCAGAGCTAAGTTACTATGCACTTATTTATTTATTTTTTTACTTATTTTATTTTATTTAAATGTTTGTTTTTATTTTCTTTTTCTATTCTCTTATTGTAAATTCTTTCTCTATTTATTTATTTTGACAAAATAGTTTTATGTATTAAATTTATTTTTTAATCGTAAACTCGTTTTTTTCACAATTTTACCAATAATCGTTTTTTAAACCATAAAAATTATTATTTTTGTATAGACTTTTAATCAATTATTTTATTTTGGTTTGTTAACTTCGATGCATTTATAAATCCTAATAGTCTTAGGTTTACTGGTAGGTTTGTCCATTAACCCTGGTTAACTTTTATCCCTTTTGGGGTTTGTCTTGCCATTTTGCTTGCCTCAATTATTACTCTTTTAGTTTTAATCTGCCACGTTATAATTGTTGAACTTTAATACACTAACCTTTATTTTCTTCATTCTTAAATTTTTTCAGGTTAATCAAAGGTTCTTCAGCCATGCGCCATCAATAAAAAGCTAAGTTTCTAACTCTCTCTTTGTTTAATTGTCGTTTTAATTTTCATTTTGCCTTTTGCCCAAAATAGGGTTTATTCCAACCGCCAATGAATTTGTAATGCACTCACCCTTATTTTATTTTTCCCATAATTTTCAGAGTCAATTGAGGGTTCGAGGAAGATCAAGGCATTCGAAGACGTTCATACTAATTATTGATTTCTCTTATTTTCTGTTTTAATTCCCCATCCCCGCAGGTGTTTATTGTAATAGCGTAGGAATTTATCTTCTCCCTTTAATTTCTGCAAATTTGAACTGCGTGGTTAGTAATCCTAGGGAGTGATAAACCATGAACTGAACGTAGAATCACTAATTATAAGATAAAATATCTGAATTAACCACTTGATTGTGCCACACACGCACCTTTAGGGTAATCCCTCTGGTTGCCTTGTTGCCTTATTATTTGCTGCCTTGTTGCCTTATTGATAATGCCTGAAAATAGTCAAGTCCCTCGATTCCGAGGATACCTAAAGCAAAGTTGCCTTCAAAGTTATTGAAACTCCCTCGATGTTGCCTTATAAAGATGATTGTCCCAATTGCTAAGGTATCCTCGCAGGATGCCTAAAATATTAAATGACTATTGTATTCTTCCCTTAGACTACCTGCCCTCTTTATGGCATGGGACAGTCTTATGGCGAACGATATCTCGATGACCCTTCACATCCAATTGAAAGGCTTCCTGCCCTCTTATGGTATGGATAGATCCTTTCGCCCGAAAAGCTAAAGGAACGAATTTTCAAACTTAGGGTAGTTGCTATTAGTTGCTTGCTCTATTTCAAATTCAAAATCAAGTTCAAACTCTTTTTCCAATAATTTTCAAATACTTTTCAAAAGACTACGCTTATTTACAAGCTAAAGTTCTTCTTCAAAGTTTTTACTTTTCACACCTCCTTTTCAAACATTTCAAACAAACAAGTGAGCTAAGCAATTAAGAGCCCATGGATAACCATGGATGCAAAGGGTGCCTTACACCTTCCCTTTGTATAACTTACCCCCCGAACTCAATCTCTTTCAAAAAGGTTTTTTTATAAGATAAAAGTCGGTGGCGACTCTTGCTTACCGCAACATTTTCGATTATAAAAGTCAGTTCACCGTATTACACACCGTTAGTTGCGATGATCAATAGGTTTGATCATTATAGTTAACAGATTGAATTGTGCATTGCTGGTTACTCTGATCGATAGATTCGATCGTCGCGAGCAGCAAATTGAATGTTTTTTAGATTTGATATTTTTCGTCTCTCGTCTAATGCGACTAATAGATTTAGTCGGGTCGAGAAGAGAATTGGATAAAGGATTTTATCATTTTTTTATCTCTCGTCATTGCGACTAATAGATTTAGTCGGGTCGAGGAGAGAATTATTCGGGAATTAGTTGAATTTATATTAACAAATTAAAAATTATTTCTCGCCTAGTGCGACTAATAGGGATAGTCGATTCGAGGAGAGCATTAAATTAAATAACAAACAATTAAACATTTAGAATAACTTTATTAAGTTTTTTTTATTTTTGAAAGGGGGGTGCATTGCTAATTAGAGTAGTAAGATTGGGGTGTGTTAATAGTAAGCGGACTGAGCCCATTAAGTTTTGGATCCGCTTGATTCAGTGTGTGTACGCGTGTGGTGTTATTGTGTGTTCAGGTGAGATGTAAGGTCAGGATCTACTCAACTGGATCTCAATGGTCTGCCTGTATTGGTAATAGAGGCGTATGGTATGGATGGCGCACTGAATCATGTTCAGTGGCGCAGACAAGTGGCCATGGATGGGCCACTTGTCATCATCCGGTGAAACGAAAATGGGACTATAAAAAGGGCTTTCTTCCGATCCCCCCTCTTTTTCCTTTCTTTTTTTCGCTCTCTATTCTCTCCTTTCTTGTTCTCCCTCTACTCTCAAGAACAAACCCAGCCACCACCACGAAAACCACCACACACCGCTGCAAATCTCCAGTTCCCGGTTGATCTTCAACCGGCGAACTCAAATCTTCAATAATATCTACCCAGAAAACCTAGATTCACTAAGAACAAGAACCCTAACGCATCCTAACGAACCCTAACGAACCCTAAATCCATCGAATGACGAACCCTAACCCCTTTTAAAACCCAGATTCAAGCATACAAGCCAAAAAAGCTAAGTGATGTTCGCGTTTACCTCAATGGCTACGATTTCGTTCTGCTTCTCCGATCCTCTCCCTCTAATCCTCTTTCTGTTTCCTTTTTCTCGTTTGCAGGTTCGGTATGAAGGTGAAGATTCGAGTGCTAAAGGCAGCGGCGCAAGAGCTTTTTTCCAGATCTCCTCCCCCTCTTCTGATTTCTCTTTTTTAGTTCTATAGGCTAGGTTTATATCTTAGTTAGGAAAGATTATATCCTGAGTTATTTGATTGTATTTTATGATTCACGATGCGTTTCGATTCAATCCATGGGCCTGGGTGTGAGGATTGTATTAGGGTTTCTTGGGTGTGGCTGCGGCGGCGTCAAGTTCTCGTGAGGAAGGAGGTGAACAGGGTTCACACGAAACCCTAGCCTTGACCTATTGACCAAGTCAACTCTTAATAAATCAAATAATTAATAATTAATATAAACACCTAAAAAAGCTAAATAATTATTATAATTGAAACATAAAAATAATACTTAATTATCAATGAATAATGATGTTTAATTAATAATAATCTTTATAATTTTATATTTTAGCAAAATCACCAACTCAAATAATAGTGTTGTAATAAATAATTAACATTAATATCGGTATTTTGCAATATATATATATATATATATATATATATATATATATATATATATATATATATATATATATATATATATATGTTTTGCAACACAATTATATATGTAAAACAAAACTCTTTCTCTTCTCCTTTTATTTTGAAATGGGCTTACATCTTAATTGGGCTTACCACACACCCCCTATTTTTGAATACACCCCCCTCTTTAAAAGTTAATGATCTTTAGTAACAATCCAAATAATCATGAACCCAGTAAATAATGGTAGTGTAATATCCACAAGGATGATAAAAGAGAAATCCCTAGAACGAGATATATAGGCTATCAGTTGGGCCTAGGTACCTGCTAAATACACACCTAAACTTGGTCAAAGGTTTCATAAGAGGTTGGGTTTAACAATATATATGTTAAACCCCATGACTCTTAATTTCAATACCCTTAAACAAATTAAAAGATGTGAATTACATCGGGTAAATTTTGGGGTATGACAAAAGCGTATCCAGTTATGATGATTTCCCTCCCTTAGTTCAGTCTAAGGGAACTTCACTAATAAGGGTAGGGCGCGAGATATCCTTTATCGTCCTATTCCGGGATGGAGTATCTAAAACCTCTTCTAATACCTTTCATGATTTCAACTTATGGGAACTTGTTCCATTTTCTAGGGTCATTATTGCTAACCTAAGCATAGGTTTCATATGTCTTCCTTACGAAACTCTTGATCTACTATCCTCTATGTATTTAAACGCCAGCTTCTAACATCCAAAACTCATATCTATATCCTTCAAGTACCTACGAATCTTATTTCTTCAAGTTTTCTTTTAACGGCAAGGTTTGAAACCTCATCTACCGCTTATTCAGATGCGGTGAATGTTTCCCCCTTATTCAATTCTATAATTTACTTTTCATTTATTTACTTTTTCTCGGTCTTAATTCGTGAGTATGATTATAATGGGGCGGTGATTCTGCCCACAAATACGGTTAAGAGATATGAGTTATGGAAATTAGCGTCACTATTTAGTGAATCACTCATATTACTCAGTCTTATTTCTTATAGTTGAAATGAGTTTGACTCTCTTTTAACATGTTGTTGGGATTTCCCTCCTATTTGGAGAGGCCTAATTGGATGTGGGTTAATGAATCATGTGTGTGTAAGTCTTTGTTATTATACAACAAACAGGAATAGGATTTAAGTGCGAAAAAAACAAGAGAAAAGAAGTGAGAAGAGAGAAAAATCAGCAACCACATCAAAATCCCGCAGCCCTAATTTCAGCATAATTCAGTCCCACAAAATCGGAGTTTGCGCAAAATCCAACGGTCAGATCGTCCTAAAATTTTGACACAACTTTCATGACTTATAAGAGCACATTTTGAACGGTGGTGATTGATTTCGGAGCTTTCTAAGTTGGTATGTCGATTCCATCTTTGAGGTCAATTTTTTTGGTGCTTTTTGGATTGTTTTGTCTCTCTTGATTCTTGTTGTATTCTAAGATTGATTGCAAATCTTGATGATGTTGATGTATACCTCTAACTAGTGTTAGAGATAACATTTTTTATACACATTGTTGATTATAGTGGAGATTTTAAGTGGCCTACGGGTCCCGTGGTTTTTTTACTCCTAGTTAACAGAGGTTTTTCCACGATAAAATTGTGTTGTGTTGTTTGATGTGTTTTTTTGTTGATTGTCGTTGCATGTGATATTTGGGAGAGTTTATGTTGGGTTTTTGATTTCCTCCCAACACATGCTTCATTACCAATCAAGTTATGGGATCATAGCTTCACAATTTATTACATAATCATCTAAAGAAACTTAGTTCTCTTTATCTCACAATCAACATTCAAACATTTCATTTCTTGAAAATAATAACCATATACTCACACGAGCTAAAACTGGAAACTCCAAACCAAAGGCCTTTCTAGCTCATTTAGAACCAATTACTGGAAAACAAGCTCTGGTTCAACTTATGTGGTTTGATGCTTTGAAGAGTGAATATGATTCTCTTTTGAAGAATGATACTTGGACACTTACAACCTTGTTTCCTCGCATAAAATCCATAGGTTGGATTTTTATAATCAAGGAGAGACTTATAGACAAGGGTTTTCCCTACAACAGGGTTTTTATTTTCACGAGACTTTTCCCCCTGTTGTGAATTCAATAATCATCAGAACTATTTTGTCTCTGTCTATTCTTACAAGTGGGAATATAATAAATAGATGTAAACAATGTTTTCCTTAATGGTGAGTGTCAAAAAGAGGTTTTTGTAGCACTAACTCGTTTTGACATTGCTTTTGTGTAAATCAATCCTATAAATTTATGGGTAATCCTCTTGAAAATCATTGTTCCACTCTTAAGAGGATATTAAAGTATCTTAGTGGCACAGAAACTCATCACTTACTTCTCTCCTCAGCTAGTCCAATTCAAAAAATTTCTCTAAGAGTCAATAATGACTCAGATTGAGAAAGTGATCCTAATGATATAAGATTCATGTTTGCGTCATACATTTACGTTTACCCTAACCTTGTATCTTGGAGCTCACAAAAGAATCCACTTCTATCAAGGTTTAGCACTAAGGCGAATATCGAGCACTTACTTATACTACTTCAGAACTACCATGGATGAAATCTCTCCTCTGTGAATGGCACATATAGTTCCTTTCTCCTACTTTTCTATGCGATAATCTTAGTGAGTCGTGCTTTCACAGAATCTAGTTCTACACGCTAGAACTAAACATATTGAATTGGATATCCACTTTGTCCATGAAAGAGCAGTTGCCGACAAACTCATCATTCAACATGTTCCAAGACCATCACAGATTGTTGATATTCTAACTAAGCACTTGCCTTCGATTAATTTTTGAGACATGAAGACCAAGCTCAATGTGTTTCCGCTCCCTCCTACTTGAGCTTGTGGGGGAGTATTTGAGTAATGTTAAACAATTAGAGTTAGAACACTAGGGCTATTCTTGGATATTGTAAAACGAATGGAGCGAAATAGAGCATAGCGGAATGAAAAGAATTGGAATGAAGCAGAATGAAATAAAGATGTCATTACATTGTTTTGGTGTTTCATAATGGAATAGAGCAATTTTTTCATCCCTCTCAAATAAGAGAATACAAAAAATGATAGTAAGTGACGGAATAAAATGGAATACAACAAATCCTTAAATATTTCTGCAGGTAAGCCTGCAACAAATTCTACAACAAGGTCGGATGGTATATTTCACAGCCATGTTCGCAGGTATTCCTGAAAAATTTTCCAAGAATTTCTTTTGAAGGAAGAATTTAACCTACAAATATACTTCCTGCAGAATGTTACAGCATAAATATTCACAAGTAAAGTCAATAATTTAACATTAAGGTTTTGTTTGCGAGTTTGGAGGGGAAGGGAGGGAAGGGCTTTGAAAAATAGGAAGAATTGGGTGAAAAGAATAAAAAAAATTGGATAGGAGGGTTTTAGAGGGTTTGATTTTATTCATAACATCAAAAACCCTATAAAATGGGGGAACTCAAAAATTATATTGAAGGAGGGTTTTGGAGGGCTTATATAAATTTTCCAAATATCTTTTAGGTTGTTATATATTCTGAAAATTAAATATTTAGTAATGATAATGACTCTTTTATCATTCTAAACAAAATCATTTTTTCAAAAAATGACAAATATTTTCCTATAATTTTTTAAAATTTCGTTTTCGAAAGCCTTCCCCTCTCCTCCCCTCCAAACTCGCAAACATAGCCGAAAAGAATTCACAGAAAAAAATCACTAGAATTCGTGCATAATTTATCAAGATTTCTAAGACCGCCAAAAACAATAAATCACTAGTAGGAACCATTGGTAAAACCAAAATTTCTAGTAGTGTCCATCAATCTAAACAAAACCTAGTAGTTAGAGTCAGTAAAATTTGTTAAGAGAAAGTTATTTTTTGGTTTCTTAACAATCTTTTAACTGTTGGTAAATAACTGTTTAATAAACAAATTTTTGTTAGTGTGAACTGTATAAATATTGTCCGAGCATTCACAAGTAAAGTATTACATTGATTAAAATCAATTGATAGATGAACACTTTGTATCATTTATTAAAGTGGATTGTTTGAGTTGTTCTATTTTCTCTGTGAAATATTATAGTGTAGAAAAAAGTAAATTGGAAATGCTTTCCATGAAGGAGATCTTATCCTTGAACACTTATCTCAGTTGGGGATTTTTTTAATTATATTAATACCAACTTAGACTTAAGTATGCACATGAGATTGTGCTCAAGATTGTCTTACTAAAGAAAACCTTTAGAATCTTGAAAGGCTAGATTTTCCAATTTGGCTCTTGCAAGTTGCAAATATGAAATTGGCTACGAATAAAGAGTATCTTTATGTAATACAAAAATGGGGATCCCAAAGGTACTAGATTTCAATAAAGTCCAAGGTTTTAAGTGAATGTATTAAACTAATAGGCTTGAAAGTGAATGCTGGCCACAACTTACAGCCATAAAAAAAGCTAGAATCCTTGGTCAATAGGCATCTTTATTCAACTTAGTGACACAAGTTGCAATACTTCGATTCAATTATAAAACATTGCAAAATGTTCTTTAACTCTTTGTGACATATTACTCCATCATAATGTTAGTATAATTTTGATATACTCCAAAAATGAAAATTGAAAAATCTTTTCGGGTAAAGTGTCAAGATAACTTGAAAAAGAAATCGGGCCATACCTCCTTTGATCCGACCACCATTGAACAGTACACTCCAAATCCTAGATGTAACAAGACACTCATTTGATTTTCAAAATATTCTACTGACTGGACTATCATGTATTCAACTGTAGGAGATTTATGCTTGAAACACATTTAATGTTTTTCAACATTCCACGTCTGAAAGATAGTAAGACAATTATTCCTCTTCCTTATATATACAGAATGACATCATTTCAGTCAACAAGGTTCAAACATAATTTGAAGTACCTCTACTTATTGACACACTCGCTTTAGCGTTGAACTGTTAACTTTGCAGGTACATCTCTGCTCCGTCGCACCGAAAGTTCTACTCCGTTATAGCTTCTGCAACTCTCTATATTTCTGATTCCTGATCGAAATAATGGCTTCATCAGTGGGAATAGACTTCTGATTCCCGCGTATCCTAGGATTCTCCATCTCCACTTTGAGTTCTCTAGAGTAGAGTTCTCTACAACCTCTAAACGGAGATCTTGTAAATCGGACACAAAACTTGGTTGCGCTAGATTACATCGAATTCAACATCGATAACGATGTGCCAATTCTTCAAATCTTTAGTTCTTCGTACTTCTGACTTCTTCAATTACTAAAAATGGATGATCCAAAGTTTCTCGTTCCGCCACCGCACGTGAAGCCTCTCTAGTTACTGCTGGCAAAGCACCGTCAACCACTTGTCGAGTGAACACAACTCATCCTCCTGGCGAAACTAACTTGGTTTTAACGCTCCTCAACAACCAGATCTAATCCTTCCTCCTCCGAGAGCAAGAACAATCCAGGCACCGCCGCTTGGAATTACAACTCCTCTTTTGATTGAACGACTTGAGATCTCACATGTTTTCGACATTTTTTGAGGCGAACCTAGGTTCTCAAGGAGCGAACGAGCTGATCAAATACACTTACAACATTGTTTAGCAACAAAACTCAAAGCAGTGGAAGAGAGCCCATGCAGAGACAGAGGCATTTATGCTCTATCCCCGCATCGTAATGAATATCAGCTGGTCAGAGTACAACCTAAGCATCCTTTATGTGTTAGGATCTTGGAAAGCAAGACCCCTAAGTCAATGCAAAAGCCTCCCATTTTAGGAGAGTACGGTAGGAAAGGAGATCCCGATGAACACGTTCAACTTTTCAACAAACAACTCAACTACTACAGCACAAATGAAGCTTCCAAATTAAGATCGCTAGCGTTAACGCTAGTTAGACCGGATAGAATGTGGTTCAACGATCTTCTTGACGGTTGCATCAAATCGTGGGTAGATTTTTTCAATCGACTTATTGCACATTTTACCGCATGGAAGAGATAATTGATTACTATAGTTGCCTTAAACAACATCGTGTAAGGAGGGAGAGAGACAGAGAGAGCTTATGGTTGTACATCGACTGATTCACTCCGGTCATAATAGAAGTAGAAGGATCCGAAGAATCTATTCAATGCTGAATCTTTGAGAATGGCCTCCACCGCGACCACCCTCTCTACACCAAATTAGGAAAAAAGGGTAAGAATAACTCAACATATGTTGAACCTAGCTCGACCATATATAACATTGGAGGAGAAGCTTAACACTCACTTTAATAATCCAACCTCAGCAGTTGAAGCAAGCTATGAACACCTGTTGGGGAAGTAATTTTGTTGGCGAAGAGAGGATGTGGATGAGGGAATGTATGATAAGTATGAAAAGTACATGCATTTGAACACTTAACGAGATAAAATTTGCCAAGAATATGCTAATACCTAGTTGTGAAAAGCATGAATCTGACCCCTTTGCCCCGTCAGTGAATTTACCCGGACTGGCAAATCAAAATATAACCATTTTCATAGATGACACGCCCACAGCACTGACAATTGAATCCAACTCAAGGATGTGTTGCAACGCGGAAAATACCCAAGCGTATCGCACGCTCGAAATACAACAGAGTTGTCACCGAATTTTATTTATTCCAAAAGGAAAGGGAAAATACCGATAAAACCCATGAAAGAAAAAAAAATGGTCGTCGCAACCAAGAACAGGTTTGGGAGTCGGTTATGTAAAAGAAAGGTATTAGCACCCCTCACATTCGTTGAGTACAGGCATGCATCCGTTGAGTACAGGCAGGCAAAGTTAGAAAACAGGGTGATATATGGCCAATATTGATTCTTAAGTTTCATATCTAAATTTTGCAATGTTTTATCTTCGGTGTCTCAGTTATGTTTTGCATTCTTGTGTGTTGGGTCTAGCGTCCTACTAGAACCTGGCGACCGACCTAAAGCAAAGAGCTTTGGGCAACTGTTTTGGACTGTTCGCAAAGCCCAAAGATGAAAGGCCCAAGGGTAAAATGGAAGTGTGGAAATGCTCAAAATAGGTGGACCTTCACCCCCATTGGAAGCAGACAGCTCCGCCTAAAGAAGTTTTACTGACCACCCAGATCAATCTGACGATTGACCGCAATCCAAGCCTCACTTCATGCTTTCAGTTGTCAATCGCTTCTCGTGTTTAAACAAAGGAAGAACTACATTCTCCAGATATTCAAAGTCATTCTCATTCAGACTTCACTTGTCACTCTCTTACTGGCTTGAGTATTTGAGTGGTAACCTTGCAGGTCAGTCCGCTCTCCACCGCATCGAAATTTCTAGACCACTGCAACTAAGCACAACCTCCTCGTTTACCCATCAACTCATGTTCCATTATGAAGTAGCTAGTACAAAATTCCAATAAAAGAAAGTTACCCTAAAGAAATGCGACAAGGGAGATAAACACTTCACTAAGCTTAATCTCCTTAAACCTAAAAGTTATCCCTTCTTATTTATCTCACTGCAAGAGTTTTTGATCTGATATCTCTTATAAATTCACAATGTTGCATATGAAGAATATGAAAATCTATGTAGTTCCAACACCTCTGAAAAAAGGTGTGTCTGTGTAGGACACAGGCACTGACAACTGCGGTTACGTCTAATTTATTTATTTTTTCAAATTATTACCGATGTCGCCGTATCAGTATCAATGTCTTGTTCGGGGTGTCCGTGTTTTATAGATGAAAATCATCTCAATTTAGGCAGGAAAATGGTTAGTACGTACTGTCGTAAAATATTTTATTGCATTAATGTTGTTAATAGTATTCATTCTCGTTTAAAAGTTATCCTTCAGTTACTTATTAAAAGGTATTAATGATTGATATTTTAATTCTCTTTCCATAGTTATGATCATTTCCGTGAAAAAGAAATATATCTTTAAACTTGAAAACACACTATAATAAGTGACAACAATCTTAGAAGACAGACTTACATTTGTGGATAATTACTACACTCCACCTTAATTTAATATATACTAGTACTTTTTATGAGCAGATAACGATCCGAGTTTTATAATATTAGTTGAGATAAAGTTTTATATATGGCCAGTACTGATTCTTAAGTTTCATGCTCTAAACTTTGCTATGTTTTATAATTGATTACAAGTAGTGTGAGTGAGTTAGAAAAGAATGGCCACTGAGGTGAGGGTCTTGGCTTTTTGGATGGCTATAAGATACTCTTGATTAGTAGCCAATACCATGTTGCAACTTGCATGAGCCAAATTGGAAAATCTAGCCTTTCGAGATTCTAAGGGTTTTCTTTATGAAGATATAATCTTCAGCACAATCTCATGTGCATATTTAAGATTAAGTTGGAATTAAAATACTAGGAAAAGGGGACAACTTCTCTACCCATCACAAAAAGTTGGGTAGTGTACCTCCAACCAATCATATGATTCCATCTCATTTAACACATTTAATTATTTATTAAATTACTATAAATATTTGTTGTTTTCAAAGCATTTTATAAAGGAGGTAACCTTACCCAACTTTTTGAGTTGGGTAAATAAGAATTCACCCTAGGAAAGGGGACAACTTCTCTACCCATCACAAAAAGTTGGGTAGTGTACCTCCAACCAATCATATGATTCCATCTCATTTAACACATTTAATTATTTATTTGGTCAAGGATAAGAGCAGTTTTATGGAAAGCATTTTCAATTAGTTAATCACTTTTTCTTCACTATATAATACAACATATTGAATGACTCAAACTCAAACAAACCCCTAATTTCCTCTCTCTTTCTATTTATAACACATAACTACTAAATTATTCTCTCAATTTTCCAATGGATACATCCCATGTAGTTGCTTATGCAAACTTCAGTTGTGAAATAAGAATAGTACAAGCTCAAAACGTTGAATTCATCAAGTCCACTAAAAACTTGTTTGCTAGGTTGTATGTTCCAACAGGAAATAACAAAAGAATTCAACTCAACACCAAAAATGTTTGGGACAAGTCTTTTAATCTGGATTGTTCTTGTCCACTGGAGTTCTTGGAAAACCTTAATCAACAAAGCCTAGTGTTGGAGCTAAGACAGAAGAAGATGTTTGGCTCACAACTTATTGGAAAGGGTGAAATTCCATGGAAGGTGATTCTTGAATCACAAAACATGGAGTTAAAAAAATGGTTGAAAATGGATTTGATGAGTGGAAGTGATTGCAAAGAGGTTATGTTGACCACACCAGAAGTGGAAGTAGAGATTAAAGTAAAAGTGTCTTTGGTTGCTGAGATGGAGAAGCAAAACAAGAGGATAAATCATTGGAATGAGTGTGGATGTAAAAATGGGCATGATCATAATACTTGGTGCAGCGCCGAAGAATGTGATATATTTGCACTTGGTGTAGCTTTGGAGGCTTTTTGATATTGATGCAAGATTATGCTATGAACATATAAACTAACATCAACTAATTCATGTATCATGTATTGAATAGATTTTTTTGACAAAATTATAATAGACTAATTCTATATCAACTCTCAAATGCATTATCTTTTAATTTTATATATTGGAGTTCTTTATTTAGATTAGGGCTTCTCTTTGTATCAAAAACAGATGAAATTCATAAAACTAAATACACCAGAAGAAGATAAAGGAGATCCTACAGGAGATAGCCATGGGGAATTTTCCACAATGGGCAAAAGCATGACGGAGCAAAGTCGAGTGGAGGTAGATGACCTACGGGTCATGAACTTATTTTCCCTTAGAAGAAAAAATGAGGGTATCTGCGGAATAAACATCGGCTAATTATGTGCCAGCAGCCGCAGTAAGACAAAGGATGCAAGCGTTATCCAAAATGATTGGGCGTAAAGCATATGTAGCTGGCTTTTTAACTTGATGCATGTGAAACGATTTGTAAACGGAAATAATAATAACCGTAATTGTGGTTGTTTGAAAAACAATTGCTTAAAATAAAATCATTTTCTAAATTAGAGTTTGAAAATATTTTATTAAAAACAGTTGAATAAGGAGCGAAAAATTCAAGGTAAAGAAATTAAGTAGAAATTAAAAGAGACAAGAGAAGAGAGCATGACACCAGAACTTTATAGAGGTTTCGTGTAATGCCCCACACTGATTTATGGATTACTGACTAACCCCACAAACTAACACGAGTCTTTTCGGCATGTTTTTTCCTCACTCACATGCTTTTCGAAAAACTTCCCAGAAGGTCACTCATCCAAATACTACTCAAGTCAAACACGCTTAACTATGAAGTTCTTATCGGTTAGGCTACCGAAATGAAGATGCATCTTGTTAGTATTTGTAGTATCAACCAATCCTTATAAGCCTTCATTTAACCATGTCGTCTTAGACCTGCACAACCTCAGGATCCCTCTCACTCCGATGTGAATCTGACGACCGATAAACATTCTCCTTCCCTCGTTGGTCTCGGGTGTTACATGCCCACCAGCTTTCGCTTGGTTCGTCCCCGAACTACATCGTACTGGGAGATGTCTACTCTGATATCATTTGTAACACCTTATACTGCTTTCAGGATTATCGACTAACCCCACAAACCAACACGAGTCTTTCCAGCATGTTTTGTTCTCACTTACACGCTTTCCGAGAAACTTCATAGAAGGTCAACTATCTAAATACTACTCCAAGTCAAGCACACTTAACTATGAAGTTCTTATCTAATATGCTACCGAAAAGAAGATGCATCTTGTTAGTATAGGTAGTACCAATCAGTCCTTATAACTCTTCCTTCAACCATGCAATCCTATACATACATAGTCTCAGAATCCATCTTATTCCTATATGAATCCAGCGACTTCTCATCGCCCTGTTCAGCTTTGGGAGTGTCTCATTGTCATGCCTCTTGCACCGACAACCATTCCCCTTCCTTCGTTGGCCTCGGGTGTTACATTTGGTCTTAAAGAAGTGACCTACTTCTGTCCCTAAGAACTTATTTTTAGAATGTCCAAAAATGATTGAAAACTTTTAAAAGGTCAAGCTCATGAACCCTCTTATACAAGGAAATAAAATTTCGGGCTAAATTTCACCCAAACAACAAATTATGAAATAAAACGTTTAGTCTTCACGCCAAACAATGGGCAGAGTTTTGAGCGATTAGTCTTAGTCAAACTGAGATATTGCACCAGTTGATCTCGAACGAAGATGGAATTTAAAGTTGGTTATCCTGTGAACCAAACTTAGGTTTACACGGGATGACCACAAATTGAACCGATATTTTTACCGGGCTAATCTCAAACCTACTGAGATTTTACACCTGTTGAACTCTGAAACTGAAGATTTTATACCCGGTTAATCTTAAACTGATAGAGCTTTTGACCAGACTGGGGTCAAGAACTCCAATCTATAAAATTAGAATATAATGCATTTGAGAGTTCATATAGAATCAATATATTATATTATTTTTCGAAAAAATCTAGTGAATACAATGATATGTGAATTAGTTGATGTTAGGTTATATGTCCATAGTACAATCTTGCATAAAATCAAAAAGCCTCCAAAGCTGCACCAAGAGCAAATATATCACAGTCTTCTGCATTGCACCAAGCATTATGATCATGCCCATTTCTACATCCACACTCATTCCAATTATTAAACCTCTTGTTATTTTGCTTCTCTATCTCAGCAACCGAAGACACTTTTACTTTAATCTCTACTTCCACTTCTGGTGTTGTCAACATAACCTCTTTGCAATCACTTCCACTCGCTAAATCCATTTTCAACCATTTTCTTAACTCCATGTTTTGTGATTGAAGAATCACCTTCCATGGAATCTCACCTTTTCCAATAAGTTGTGAGCCAAACATCTTCTTCTGTCTTAGCTCCAACACTAGGCTTTGTTGATTAAGGCTTTCCAAGAATTCTTGTGGGCAAGAGCAATCTAGATTAAAAGACTTGTCCCAAACATTTTTGGTGTTGAGTTGAATTCTTTTGTTGTTTCCTGTTGGAACATACAACCTTGCAAACAAGTTTTTAGTGGACTTGATGAATTCAACGTTTCGAGCTTGCATTATTTTTATTTCACAACTGAAGTTTGCATAAGAAACTATATGGGATGGATCCATTGAAAAATAAGAGAACAATTATGTGTTGTAACTAGAAAGAGAGAGGAAATTAAAGGTAAAGAATACGTGTTAGGGGTTTGTTTGAGTTTGAGTCATTCAATGTGATGTATTATATAGTGAAGAAAAAGCAATTAACTAATTGGAAATGCTTTCCATGAAACTGCTCTTATCCTCGAGCGCACTAACATTTTCCTAGCTATAATATATGTAGTAATTGATCCTATATCTCACTTGTTCTTTTTGTGAATATTTTAATACCAACTTAATCTTAAATATGCACATGAGATTGTGCTGAAGATTATATCTTCATAAAGAAAACCTTTAGAATCTCGAAAGGCTAGATTTTCCAATTTGGCCCATGCATGGTATTGGCTACTAATCAAGAGTATCTTACAGCAATCCAAAAAGAAAAAGCTAAGACTCTCACCTCAGTGGCCATTCTTTTCAAACTCACTCACACTAGTTGTAATCAATTATAAAACATTGCAAAATTTAGAACATTGAACTTAAGTCAATACTGGCCATACATGAAACTTTATCTCAACTAGTATTATAAAACAAAAATCTGTTATCTTCTCATAAAAAGTACATATTAAATTAAGGTGGAGTGTAGTAATTATCCACAAATGTAAGACCATCTTCTAAAACTCTTGTCACTTATTATAGGACAGTGTTTGCAAGTCTTAAGATATATTTCTTTTCCAAAAAATATTGTTTATTTTTTTGACAGAAATGATCATAATTAAGCCAAGAGAATAAAAGTATTAATCATCAAAACCTTTTATTAAGTAAATGAAGAATAACTTTCAAAAGAGAATGAATACTATTAACAACATTAATGTAAAAAATGTTTTACTACCATGTGCACTTATCATTATTATTCGGCCTGAATTGAGGAGATTTTTATATTCTTCATATGTACCATTGTCTATAGGAGATATCAAGTCATTAACTCTTGCATTGAGATAAATAAGAAAGAATAGCTCTTAGGTTTATGGTGACTCGGGTAGGGGTGGCAAAACAGGCCGCCAGCTCCGCCCGCCGCTCGCCCTGCCTTAAGCCCGCCAAAAAACGAGTCGGGCGGGCATGTGAAATAGGCATAAAAATCATACCCGCCCCGCCAAGATGTCGGGTTGGCGGACGGCGGACTTGCCCGCCTATTTTTATTTATATTTTTTTCATTTTTTTAATAGATTAATAGGGTTTTTTTAACCTTTTAATTAAATTTTTCACTTATTTTTTAAAATAATTTTTTATAAAAGCAACTTTTTAACAAATTTTACTTAAAAAAATATTACATATATTTACAAATAAATATATAAAATAAACCATAAAGAATTAGAATTACTAGAATTAACTAAAAAAGAGGGAATTTTGGAGGAGGGGCGGGCTTTGGCGGGCGGCGGGCATTGGCGGGGCGGGCTATGGCAGACGGCGGGTTTTGGCGGGGCAGGCTTTGGCGAGCGGCGGGCCTAAAATCTCAACTCAACCCGCCATTTTTTTGCGGGTGCGCGGGCCGGCTCGGCGGGCCACGACCCGTTTTGCCACCCCTAGACTCGGGAAATTAAGCTTAGTGAGCTTGTTTGTCTCCCTAGTCAGCTTTTGGTAACTCTATTTCTTATTGAAATTTCATATTGTCCCAAAATATGTCTTTTTAGCTAAAAAAAAAAAGTCCCAAAATAATAGTCTTTTACTTTTCCAATGCAACATTAATTAACTCTTACCAACTTTACCCCTAATAATTATTATCTACAAATCATTACTTTTTTTATTTTGTGGTAACAACCTTAAACGACTTTTATTTTAAAACGGAGGAAATACCAATACCAACTATAAGAAACGTCGGGAGTCTTTTATTATTATGGTGTAAAGAAAATGGAACTTATGTGTTCTCTACTGATGAAACTTAGGTTCCTTGGGACCTATCTGGAATTGGGTCCTTGGAATTTGGGTTGCTTGTACGGTGGTGAATAACTTCTCTATTCGTGGTCTGGGGATTAAGTGAGTCATAGATGTTTCCATTTGCGAGAAATAATATACTTGTGGGAGACACAAGATTGATGGACTAGAAAAGTGATATGCTTTTGGGAATTTTATTATTTAGACGGTGCTTTAGACCTTCCTTTTGCGGGTAGGAGTTTTACTTTGTTTCAATCAAACGGGAGAGCATGTAGTCGACTAGATAGGATCCTTTTATTTATTGAGAATCAAATGTGCGAAAGAAGTCTCAAATTGATCGGAAAAAGAAAGATTGAGTAGGACTTTATAGAGAATCCATACATCTATCGCTTAAGGTTTTTGGTGAATATGTAGAGTGTATCTCATAAAATATGTGTTGCTCCTAAAGGAAATGTCCCAAGAGTAAAATGTTCTCTCGTGTTGGTTCTCGAATTGCATCCAACAGTGGTATAAGAGTCTGGTTTCGAGTGAAGGGACTGGCTTACTTGTATCAAAAGTACTCCCCAGAGGTGGTGGATAGGAGGTGTCCTATTAAAGAGTCTTAACAATGGTTCAAGTGTATATGGAATAAAGAGATTCCACTAGAGGGAGAGCATTGTGTATAGACTCACACTTGAGGGGGAGTGTTGAGAATCAAGTGTGAGGAAAAAGTCTCACGTTCATTAGAAAATGGAAGAGTACAAGTGTATGTGGAAGAAAGTGCTCCCATTTGAGGGTGTATAGACTCACACTTGAGGGGGAGTGTTGAGAATCAAGTGTGAGAAAGAAGTCCCACATTGATTAGAAAAGAGAAGATTGAGCACTTTTTAAGTGAGAGAACCCACACACCTATCACCTTCAGGTTTTGAGTGAATATGTGGTGTGTCTCTCACAAAAGGTGTGTTGCTCATAAAGGAAATGTTCCAAGTGTAAAATGTTTTCTCGTGTTGACCCTCAAATTTCCTCCAACAGAATGTTGGATACAAGTGTGAGTGGTTAAAGTCTCACATTGCTTATGAATGGGTGAGATGTTAGATTTATAAGAGAGGAGACCCATTCACTTATCACCTTAAGGTTTTAGGTGGAGATGTGGTGTCTCCCTCTCTTGTGGCCTTTGAGTATTGGTCTCATTAGTGATCTCCACTTTCTCGGACTCCCTAATAGTGGTATCAGAACCTGGTTCGGCTTGCTGGGAGAGCGGAGCTAGATCCAGTGTTGGATTCTGTTAAAAGATGTGGGGGACTCACACTTGTGGGAAGAATGTTGGGTGCAAGTGTGAGTGGTTAAAGTCCCACATTGCCTATGAATGGGTGAAATGTTAGATTTTTAAGAGAGATGACTCATTCACCTATCACCTTAAGGTTTTAGGTGGAGATGTGACGTCTCCCTCTCTTGTGGTCCTGGAGCATTGGTCACATTGGTGCTCCCGACTCTCTCGAACTCCCCAACACTATAGAGGACTGGTGGAATCGGTCGATCATGATCCACTAAGTCACTGCTTAGTGCAACCACTAGTCACAAACGTCGTCCATATATAGACATTATTAGACGGGCTCATCAATTCATCATGGCCATTTATTCATTTAAAAAATTAATGAAAATACAAAGTGGAGAGAGATAGAAAGAAGTGACTACAAGGGATTAAATTTTTGAATTGATCGGGTATTGGTGTGTTAGTAAGCTCTGCCTAGATAACTTTTTTACCATGATCTTTTTGTCATGAATGATGCATATGCTAATCTCTCTTAAGTACATGAGCATGCCCAAACTCCCAAAACACTTAAGTACCGTTTGAAACATCTTCCCTTAATTATGTGGTGTGTTTTGAGATGAAATTTGAACAAGTATGATAGATAATGTGAAATATTGCAGGGTGCCCGCTAAGCGAAGCATGTTGTGCGCTTAGCGCACTTGTTGCATATAATTCGGTGGCTTAGCAAGGATTCATGTGACTAAGTGAGGATCTATGGAACGCCATTCCTTTTGTGAAAATCTTAGGATAGACCAAAATTTGCCACAAGGGTGGAATGCAAGAAAGATCAAAGTTAAACCTACACAAATTATGTGATATTTAAATTGTTTTTATTATTAAGTATTTGTAGAAAAAGTTTGAAAATTTTATATTTAAAACGCTTTGTGTGGAAATGGTTCAATTGATCTGAAAAACCAAATGCATATGAAATCACAAAAGTTAGTTTGATAACAAAAGTTAAGAACAATGATATGGTAAAAGGGTTTTTCTTTCAAATGCATCATTCATGATTGATGTTTCATTATCTGTGAATTATAGCATGAGCCTGATTTAATTGCTCACAAAAAGTATAATTTTACTAAAGCTAGTGAAAACGTGTCAATGAAAGTTGATAAGTCTATTTTTATTCGTGTTTTATGTTAAATTATGTGTTTGTTTCTCGCAATTTTAGTTACTTTTTTCGTATTGTTTGCTTTGATTTGTTTGTTTGGTAATATAGGAAAACAATGGTCGTTAAAAGAATCCAAGAGCTATGAAAATCCATCAAAGTCAAAAGCACACAGCATAGACAAATGGTCAGAAAAAAATGAAGAAAATAGCTCAAGAAATTGCATATTACGGGCGTAATAAAAATTACGGTCGTAATTTGCACTCAACAAAAAGTCAATTTTCTGCACCAAGTTGTGCATATTACGTTCAGGGAGTGATAAAAATTACACATGTAATAATTATTACAGGTCACCCATAATAATTATTATGACCGTAAATTTCTCAGACCGTGGGACTTTTGGAGTTTTTCTGTTTTTTTTCGAAGTTCTTTAGTTTCCCAAGGGTTTAGCTTCATGTTTAAGTATGTTTTAGTGTTAATTAGTGTCCTATAGGCCGATTAGGTAGGTGTCTTGTAACTTAGAAAAACTTATCAAGTCTTTTACTTTAATCTAGTTTTTACTTTAATCTAGTTTATGCAATTTACATTTTTCCTGTACTTTTGAATGATGTTGTTGTGATGAAAAAGTCTCTCTAGAGCATATGAATCATTAAGAACTCACCATTTTTTTTAAACAAGAGATTTTATATAGAAAAGGAAAACTAAGGGTTCTCCAAACTGTTTACAAACAGAAAAGGTAAAAGCCTATCGAAGAAATTACCCACCAAATGCCATTACAATTATCGCAAGTAGGCCAAAGGCTCTTTGTTAAAATCATAAAAGAAGCAATTGGGATGTTTAATATCTCCGCAAAAAATCCACCTCCAAACCGTAGTTTTTATGTTCCAAACGACGTCATTAAAATTCCACCGCTCCTCCCTAAAACACACACCGTTCCTACTCAACCATAAAGACCAAGTCGTGGCTAACCAAATCAAATCGATATTCTTCACATCTACCTTTTTAGCTTTACAAAATATGTGTCAATCCATAAAACTTGAAAGACACTCCTCTTTCTCTATCCCCTCTGTTAGATATTCGGTATGATAATCCTGGATATCTTCGAAGAATCGTGTTCGTTCACTTTCCGAACAAAGTATTTCGACCATATTCTTGTCTGGGTTCACGAAATCTTTGCGGGGATAATTCTCGAAGAACAATCTGTTTCTGACAATAGAGAACAAATCAGAATGTAAAGAGGAAGTATAATTTCGTGTGCCAAAATTGAGGCCAAATGACTCCTTATATAGGAGATTAATAACAGAAACCGAAAAGGTACAACTTTTCAGAAAAACGGTTATGTCGGTTGGGAAATGGTACAACTATTCAAACGAATTTTTCGAACGGGGCGCTGCCCCGCAGCCTGCCAGGGGCTACGCCCCTTTGAACCCCGTTTCTATTATTCGTATTCAATTACACGTTTGGCTCGACGAGCGTGCACTCCGCACTACCCTAACTCATTTCAAACTTAACGCATAATTGCATTGGCCTATAGTAAATCACATTACTACCAAAATACAAGCAAAAAGAGAGTGATCCCGACTTTCCGATTGTATCCCACAAAATAAACACTTTAAATCATCAATAGAAAGCGGAACTCCTCTATGAAGCAACAAATCGTTGGTAGGAAGTCTATTAGCAATGAGTCTCCAAGCAAAGACCTTAATCTTGAATGGTGCTCCCGCCTTCCAAGCCATACCCTTAAACTCATCAAATTTACAAGGAGGACCAAAGTATGTTTGCAAACTAGCATAACGAGCATAACAAGAAGCCACCGTAAAGCCATCATCCCGGTTCGCTTCCCACTCAACAACATCACCGCCTTCCCCCCACCCCGCAAAATTTCTCAACAAATCACGTAAACCCTCCAAATCGGCATTCAACTCCAAATTTCTCCCCGCTTCCTCAGAAACCCCCAAATCCCCCCACTTCCAACAACCTCCCACCCTCCCATTCCCGCTACCGAAATACCTTTCAAACACGAGGCGTCATAGGCAAGCGGGAATTCCTCCTTCAAAATTTTATCACTCATCCACTTCGCTTCCCAAAACGGAGTTTTGTAACCGTTTTTAGGAATGAAGATGCATGAAGAAGCAAAAGGATCCTTACTGACTTTACTCCCAATCTTCAATAAATCTCTCCACCAAGTGGAACCCTTCTTGCTACCCGCCAAAGCTCTATCACCCCCCAAAACTTTCACCAATAAATCACCATATCTCGCCTTCAAAATATGATACCAAGTGAAGTCCGACCCTTGAAGTATCTTCCATCTCCATTTACATAAAAGAGATAAATTAAAATCCATGATGTTTTTTACCCCTAAACCCCCCTTCTCAAAAGATTTAGTGACCTCCTTCCAACTAATCCAATGAATGCCTCGTTTCCCTTCCACCCCTCTCCAAAGAAAGTTACTTTGAAGTCTCGTGAATTCTTTCGCAACTTTCGTCGGCATCTTGTAAAATGACATTGTGAAAATCATTAAAGAACTCAAGATGGACTTTAGCAAAGTAATCCTCCCTCCCAAATTAAGGTACCTAACCTTCCACCCTTCCAATTTCTTCTTCATCTTCTCTAACAAAGGCTTCCGCATTTCTTCTTTCCTCGGATTAGCACCAATCAAGATCCCAAGAAATTTGAAATTGCAAGTTTCCAATTTACAAGAGAGAAACCAAGAAGCGGTTTCCAAAAAGGAACTATTAATATTGATACCAATCAACTTACTCTTGTGATAGTTGATTCCTAGACCCAATACCAATTCAAAAGTTCTTAAAATCCCCTTTATCGCCCACACATGTTTCCAAGTACCTTTTCCCACCAACAACGTGTCATTCGTGTCATTAAGAACTCACCATAAAACAGGTTTCCATTCTGATCATAGCATTTAGTTGTCAAAACTATCTATCACCAAGTTATACCCCCATTGAGTCGTGTTCATGACATACTGCTAATAAGATTTATCCCTTCAATTTAACAATAGGTGTTGGTACTTGGTTCACAATATACTATGCAAACTATTATGACAAAATTTTACTACAAAAAGAAACCATAAATTCAGTAAACAACTCCAATAAAATTAAAAAGTAATGCGTTTGGGAGTTCATATAGAATCAATATATTATATTTTTTGTCAAAAAAATCTGTTCAATACAATGATACGTGAATTAGTTGATGTTAGTTCATATGTTCATAGCATAATCTTGCATCAAAATCAAAAAGCTTCCAAAGCTGCACCAAGTGCAAATATATCACAGTCTTCTGCAATATTGCACCAAGCATTATGATCATGCCCATTTTTACATCCACACTCATTCCAATTATTAAACCTCTTCTTACTTAGCTTCTCCATCTCAGCAACTGAACACACTTTTACTTTAATCTCTACTTCCACTTCTGGTGTTGTCAACATAACCTCTTTGCAATCACTTCCACTCACCAAATCCATTTTCAACCATTTTTTTAACTCCATCTTTTGTGATTCAAGAATCACCTTCCATGGAATCTCACCTTTACCAATAAGTTGTGACCCCCACATCTTCCTCTGCCTTAGCTCCAACACTAGGCTTTGTTGATTAAGGTTTTCCAAGAATTCTTGTGGGCAAGAACAATCTAGATTAAAAGACTTGTCCCAAACATTTTTGCTGTTGAGTTGAATTCTTTTGTTGTTTCCTGTTGGAACATACAACCTAGCAAACAAGTTTTTGGTGGACTTGATGAATTCAACGTTTCGAGCTTGTATTATTTTTATTTCACAACTGAAGTTTGCATAAGCAACTACATGGGATGGATCCATTGAAAAATTGAGGGAATAATTATGTGTTGTAACTGGAAAGAGAGAGGAAATTAAAGGTAAAGAATATGTATGAGGAGTTTGTTTGTGTTTGCATCGTTCAATGTGATGTATTATATAGTGAAGAAAAAGTTATTAACTAATTGACAGACTAATATTTTCCTATATCTCATTTTGTGATTTTTGTGAATATTTTAATACCAACTTAATCTTAAATATGCACATGAGATTGTGCTGAAGATTATATCTTCATAAAGAAAACCTTTAGAATCTCGAAAGGCTAGATTTTCCAATTTGGCCCATGCATGGTATTGGCTACTAAGAAAGAGTATCTTACAGCAATCCAAAAAGCCAAGACCCTCACCTCAGTGGACATTCTTATGTAACTCACTCACACTAGTTGTAATCAATTATAAAACATTGCAAAAGTTTCCTACCTCTCATTAAGCTTACAAAAATGTAGTGGTTGACATGCATAACGTTAATATCATTTTAAATTATTCTCTATTTTGCTGGACTTGGATCCTCTCCTTCAATTTATTCTCTCCAACTATCTCCTTCACACTTTTCTCTCTATCTCTCTCTAATATTTTCTCTCTCTTCTTCTTTTTATCATTTTTCTTAATACCATTTGTTGTGAATTGAATACCAATAACAAAGTATAATAGGGAATTAGGGAAGAGAATAAGAACACAAGAATTGGTTATAACTGCTATTCTTTCACTTTCTCTTAGAACAAGATTACAAGTTTACAAGAATAACAAATAACCTCTCTCACCCTAAATTAGGATTTGCAGCTTAGCAATGATGAGAGACTAGTATGCTATTTATAATAAAACCTAACATACTAACTAATGGGCTTTTTCAGCAAGGCCCATTACACAAGCCAACTTAATAAACAAGCTAACTTAACAAATTAGGGTTTAAGCACTAAAACCTAATTTAACATGCTAACAACCCTAGCATCTTCGACATCTGCATGCTAGACCCATCTTCGACTACAGCATGCACACTTCGACACCAGCATTTGAACAATCCTTCGACTTCATGCTTAACTCTGTCGAACTGTCGAACCAAGAAGCTACCCTTCGACAATACTAGAGTTCGATCCAATATCTCACAAATCTCCACCTTGGATCTAACTCTACAACATCAAGGGAACAAACTAGCTTTCTTCATGCAGCTTTAGCAACTGCATACAGTGGAAAAACTTGCAACTCGGCAATGTCTTGGTGATCATATCAGCAGCATTGTCTTCAGTCGAAACCTTCAGCACTTGGACTTCTCCACGCTCGATTACTCCTCTGACGAAATGCAGCCTCACATCAATGTGCTTAGTTCGCTCATGATAGGCTGAATTCTTCGACAGGTGTATTGCACTTTGACTATCACATTTAACAGTGATACCTCGACCTTGAAGTTTCAGCTCCTTCGCAAAACCTTCAAGCCACAATGCTTCTTTCACAGCTTCAGTTAATGCAATATACTCCGCTTCAGTGGTTGATAGAGCAACAACCTTCTGAAGTGTTGCTTTCCAACTAATTGCTGTGCCAAACATAGTGAAAACATATCCAGAAATAGATTTCCTGGAATCCATACAACCTGCATAATCAGAGTCGACATATCCTTCGATTACTGCTTTACCATCTTCACCCAAGGCTCCACCATAAATTAGAACTCTATTCAGAGACCCATTTATGTACCTTAAAATCCACTTCAATGCTTGCCAGTGAGCCTTTCCAGGATTCGCCATGTACCTGCTTACAAGACTTACTGCGTATGCTATGTCGGGTCTAGTACAGACCATAGCATACATCAAAGAACCGACTATATTAGCATATGGGATGCTATTCATATAGGCTCTTTCGACATCAGTACTGGGACACTGATCAATACTCAGCTTGAATTGAGGGTTTGTTGGAGTCACAACTGGCTTCGAATTCGACATATCAAACTTTTCAAGAATCTTCCGTAGATATGCCTCTTGAGATAGACATAACTTCGACTTCTTTCTATCTCTTCGAATGTCAATTCCAAGAATCCTGGAAGCAGCTCCCAGATCCTTCATATCGAACTCCTTATTGAGTTCAGCCTTCACCCTCATCACATCTTCAACATTGTTGCTTGCTATGAGAATATCATCCACATAAAGCAACAAAATAACAAATGAATTACCAGGTCGAAATCTGAAGTAAACGCAGTGGTCGAACTGACTTCTAATGAAACTTATGCGTGCCATGAACTTGTCGAATCTCCTATTCCACTGTCGAGGAGATTGTTTCAGCCCATACAAAGATCTCTTTAACTTGCACACATAATCTTCCTTCCCCTTTTCGACATACCCTTCAGGTTGCCTCATTAGGATCGTTTCATTTAGATCACCATACAAGAACGCAGTCTTCACATCCATCTGTTCCAGTTCAAGATCGAACTGTGCCACCATGGCAAGCAACATTCGAATGGACCTATGCTTCACAACAGGAGAAAACACATCATTGAAGTCGACACCTTCTTTCTGAGTGAAACCCCTTGCAACTAACCTTGCCTTGTATCTTTTCGACGTCACTCCTTCAATTCCTTCCTTAACTTTGAAAATCCATTTACAGCTGACTAACCTTGCCCCAACAGGTTTCTTGATCAGTTCCCAAGTATGATTATCATGAAGAGATTTCATCTCATCATCCATGGCCTTCAGCCATTCAGTCTTATTTCGACTCCTCATAACTTCCTTATAGTCTCTAGGTTCTTCGTCTAGAACCTCACTTGCAGAGATTAAGGCATAAGCTATAAGATCTGCATATCCAAGTCTTTGAGGTGGCTTGATGACTCTTCTCGACCTATCTCTCGACAATAGGTAGTCATCGTCAGTTTCCTCAACTTCAGCATCTTCTGCTTCTTCTTCGACTTCATCTGGGATATGCAATTCAGCATCAACATGCTCCACCTCAACAGGAATCTCTACCTGTTCCAGCTCTTCGTCAGATGTTTCTGTACTTCGACCAACATCATCAGTTTTCTTAAAAGCCATTTCAGCTTCATTGAAAACTACATCTCGACTGGTGATACACCTCCTGTGACCTGGCTCTAGGCACCATAGCCTATAAGCTTTGACTCCTTCAGGGTATCCCATGAACATGCATTTCAGAGCTCTAGGTTCGACCTTGTCTTGCCTAATGTGAGCATAGGCTACGCAGCCAAATACTCTCAGTTTGTCGAGATCTGGTGGATGTCCCGACCAAACTTCTTCAGGTGTCTTCATATCTAACGCTGTCGAAGGACATCTGTTTATCAGATATGTTGCTGTCGAAACAGCCTCAGCCCAGAACACCTTTGTTAACCCTGCACTAGTCAACATGCATCTGACTCTCTCCAAAATAGTTCGATTAAACCTTTCAGCCAAACCATTTTGCTGTGGAGTACCTGCAGTAGTTCTATGCCTTGCAATACCAGAGGCAGCACAAAAACTGTCGAATGCCTCATTGCAAAATTCAAGGCCATTGTCGGTTCTCAACCTCTTGACCTTTCTGCCAGTCTGATTTTCAACCAGAGTCTTCCAACTTTTGAAATTCTCAAAAGTTTCATCCTTAGTCTTCTGGATGAATACCCATAATTTTCTGGAATAATCATCTACTATGGATAGGAAATACCTTGCCCCAGAATGTGATGCACACCTTGCAGGCCCCCAAAGATCAGCATGGATGTAGTCAAGGGATCCATGTGTTCTTTGTTTGCCTTTGTTGAACTTCACTCTGCAAGATTTTCCAAATACACAGGGTTCACAAAACTTCAGCTTTTCAATTTTGTCTCCACCAAGCAGATTTTGTTTCCCTAATTCGACCAGACCCCTTTCACTGACATGGCCCAATCTCATGTGCCAGATTTCTGTTTTCGACAAAGGTTTCGTGGATGCAACATTTGTCGAACCACTTACAACTTCAGCCTCAAGGGTATACAAGCCTTGTTTCTTCACGCCTCTCAAGACTTCCTTCGAACCCTTCATGACTCTTAGGATGCTTTTCTCTCCTTGGAAAACATATCCTTTCTTGTCGAATTCACCAAGAGAAAGCAGATTCCTCTTCAAATCAGGAACATACCTGACTTCAGTCAACAACCTTATTGACTCATCATGGAGCTTGAATCTCACAGATCCAACACCTGCAATCTTGCAAGCCTTGTTGTTTCCCAGCAATACTGATCCACCATCTTGATCACATAATTCCTCGAACAAGTCTTTGTTTGGAGTCATGTGCCAAGTGCAACCTGAATCCATAATCCACTCCTTCTTAGAGTCACTGCTTGAAACCACAAGAACATCAGATGATTCGAAATCATCTTGAACAATGGCAGCGTTGCCATTATCCTTACCTCCATGATATTTCAGGCGTTCAGGGCACACCTTTCTTGTGTGACCCTCCTTCTTACAATGGTAGCATCGAATGCCAGATGCTTCGCCACCGTAAGACTTCGACTGGCTTTTGCCTTTCTTCTTGTCAAACTTACCATCCTTTCGTAAGAGTTTTCCTTTAACGGCCAAACCTTCGCCAACAGTCGAAGGTTTATGCTCCTTTCGCTCATTCAAGTCCTTAGAGTACAAGGCTGATTGAACTTCTTCAAACGTCAGGGACTCCCTTCCATACAAGAGAGTTTCTTTGAAGTGAGCATGTGATCGAGGCAAAGAACACAATAGTAACAGCGCTTGATC
Source organism: Vicia villosa (assembly GCF_029867415.1). NCBI lineage: Eukaryota > Viridiplantae > Streptophyta > Magnoliopsida > Fabales > Fabaceae > Vicia > Vicia villosa. The sequence continues at coordinate 53,707,336 of NC_081182.1, read as the reverse complement.
TTCATCATCGATCTTCACATCAATATTTTCAAGATCAAGAATCAGCTTGTTGAACATATCCAACTGCTCAGCCAATACTTTGTCTTCAATCATCTTGAATGAATACAAAGCTTGCTTCAGGTAGAGTCGATTTACCAGCGATTTGGTCATATACAAACTTTCAAGTTTCACCCATAACCCTGATGCCGTCGTCTCCTTTGATACCTGCCGGAGAACCTTATCACCAAGGCTCAACAGAATTGCGCTGTGTGCTTTCTCGATCATAGTTGTCTTCTCCGCTGCCGTTAATGCAGCATTCATGGCTGCCTCTCCCTTCAACGCTTCCAAACAACCCTGCTGAACCAGTAGGGCTTTCATCTTCAAGCGCCACAGACCGAAATCATTCACTCCGGTGAACTTTTCAATCTCATACTTTGTTGAAGGCATCTTCTCCACGCTCACCGCACCAATTTGTTGTGAATTGAATACCAATAACAAAGTATAATAGGGAATTAGGGAAGAGAATAAGAACACAAGAATTGGTTATAACTGCTATTCTTTCACTTTCTCTTAGAACAAGATTACAAGTTTACAAGAATAACAAATAACCTCTCTCACCCTAAATTAGGATTTGCAGCTTAGCAATGATGAGAGACTAGTATGCTATTTATAATAAAACCTAACATACTAACTAATGGGCTTTTTCAGCAAGGCCCATTACACAAGCCAACTTAATAAACAAGCTAACTTAACAAATTAGGGTTTAAGCACTAAAACCTAATTTAACATGCTAACAACCCTAGCATCTTCGACATCTGCATGCTAGACCCATCTTCGACTACAGCATGCACACTTCGACACCAGCATTTGAACAATCCTTCGACTTCATGCTTAACTCTGTCGAACTGTCGAACCAAGAAGCTACCCTTCGACAATACTAGAGTTCGATCCAATATCTCACACCATTAATTTAATTACACTTGCTTTTGGTGAAGGAGAGAAAAGGAGGGAATGAGAGGATCCATGGTGCTATTTTGCTAGTGATTAATAAACCATTGGTCACCGGATAGGGAACTTAATAGAATAATTCATTATTAGTTTTATTAGTATTTTGATGTATTAGATGTTATTATATTTTTTAGAATATTTCTAATAACTTTTGGGCTTTTAATAGCTTTTGGGCTTTTAGTTATTTATCCATTAGGAGCATTATATATGCAGTGTCTTTGACATATTTTAGAGTATCGATCAAATGAAATGAAAAGTCTTTAATTTCCTTAGTTTATTTTACTTGTCTCTTTTATTTCTCTTAGCTTTTTCTTAGTTTGTTAGGGTTACAATCTAGCTTCCTAACAATTGGTGCTTTCATCCATGTACTCAAATCCTCCTATGGATTATTCTTATCATACACCTTCATTTCCATACCACTCCACCATAGACACCATACCGCACCATCTTTTCCAAGGGAACTTTTTATACCTTGTTACACTCATGTTGGATCATCATCACCAAGTTTGTATCCAAATCATGGATACTCACCACATATACCTAACCCATATCCCTCTTATTCAATAACACATCCTTCATATTCATATGTTTATCCAAATGGGGGTCATGAACCACACAACGACCCACAAGAACAACTTTTATCTTCACACCAACCATTCATTCAACAACAAACACTCACCAAGTCCACCTATATGAATAGTTATTACCCAGAAGCCACACAACAATTTCACTTGCCAGAAACTAAATATCAGTTTCACTATCCAAAAACTAACTATTAGTTTCACTACCAAGAAATTTCATCAATCAACCCTGCTCATCAACAATTTAGGCATCCAAATCCTTGTAGGGTTAGAAGGGATTTTGAAAAACAATTTTCAGTTTCTCACCCCTGTTTCAAAAAATCGTCGAAAAAATTCCCAAAACCGCCATTGATTGACAACAAATCACGTTCCAATAACAAACCATAACCGGGATTGTTCAATCGAAGCAAGAAAATGGGCAGTGGAAGTAGAAGAGGGAGCGACAGAGGAAGATACAACAACAGCGAAAGCAGCAGTGGAAACCCTAATTTCCGCAAAGGAGGTTCAGTCGCTAGAGAAGCACTTTTCGTTGAAGGTGGATTCTTATCCGATTGGAGCCCTTCCTCCTCCAACCGCAATTTAGAGAAAGAACTTCGGTCGACGGGTGACGATGATTCCTTGGATTTGTCGAAGATTCGAAAGGCATCAGATGTTCATCGCGTCGCTCTCTCTTCCGCCGTCAACAATCCTTTTCCAATGAGAATCTTCTCCCTATCATCGAATCAGATATCACATGTGCTCAGGAAACTGATGAGTCCGGCGATGCTCAGGAATCTTCTTACATAGCTCTCTTCCACCTCCACGAAACCGCCGTTGACTACGACCTGTTCGTTCCTCTCATGCTCGCCGCTTCTCCTAAAATCCAATCAAAACTTAGCGAAGCCCTAGCTATCATCGGTAAACACGATTTCCCTAAAGCATGGCCTATGATTCTCCCTAAACTCGTCACCAGTCTCCAGAACGTATCTCAGGTTAACTATTACACTTCCATTATCGGTATTCTTAGTACTACTGATTCAATTTTTGGGAAATTTTGTGTCCAGTTTCATTCCATTAATCTTTGGATTGATTTGAAGCATTGTCTCGATAATTTTGTGGCTCATTTGCTTGAGATTTTTCTTAAGACTGTCTTGTTGATTGACGCCGCTGCTACGGCGGTACCTCCGCCACCTGAGGCGAACCTACGTCAACTGTTTGAGAGTCCTGTTTTTGCTGCTATAGAGTTTGATTACTCTAAGGCTGATCAGGATTCTACTGTGAATGTTAAAACCGGTGAAATGTTTAGAGTAGAGATGATCCTCATTTGTTATAATCTCCGTAACAATCTTCAATCGCCTAACGAGTTCATTCCTGGTGTTACTCTTTGGTTCCTTTTCCGTATTAATGAATCTGATATCATTGAACCGTTGATCCTTTCGATTTTGTCGAATCTCGAACATCATCATCCTTTTGTTTGGAGGAATGATATTCTTGCTGATATGTCTGTTTACAAGCTTCCTCAAGGGGAGCAGTTGCTTGCAGTTGCTTGGAGGAATGCATATTTAAATGTTGATCCATTTATTATTCAATTGATTAAAGAAAGAGTTGCTCATAATACAACCGGTGGTGTTCATGAATCTAAATCAGACTCTGATTCAAAATTTGAGTTTTCTGGTAGTCCAACAAAAAAGGCAATATTATCTTGGGCTGTTTTGGAATTGAATATGGGGATGGAAAATTTGACAAAAAGTAGTTCTATTATTCAAGTTGAGACTTTCAACTCAAAAAAGAAAAGAAGTGGAGTTTTGTTGAGAAGAAATATTGACAACAAAATGAATGCACATTGGAAAGGAGTAGCAGAGATGGTTCTAAGAATGTGTTCAAAATACTATGATGCTTATGGTATTGTGAAACATCTTGATATTGAAACCATGTCAAAATTTGAAAGCATTATTCAAGGTATGGCAGCTAGTAGTCTTCGTTGTATCACTTTCGTGTATGCAGAAGTTGAAGTTCAAGAGCTAGGAGATGAAGAAGAAAACAGTAAGATAGTGGTAAAAGACAATGGTTTAACATTGTTAAGACTTGTTGGTATTAAGGATCTGTGTCGTTCGGCGGTGAAGACCGCGGTGGAAGCTTGCCAACATGCTGATGTGAATGTCAAAATGATTACAGGTGACAATATTTTCACTGCAAAATCTATAGCATTTGAATGCGGGACGTGGTTTCCCACCATCCTCGTCACCTTCGTACTGCATTGTGTGTTTGTTCATATGTACCAACTACACAAGGATCGTAATTTGCTGTTGTTTGCACAAACTCAAACATACTAATGGTGGCAAGGCAGACAACTATTTGTAAACACTTTCCAAATTCTTTTGCCCACTTTCAACATTGGAGTTCAGGTCAAATTTTGGGTGTGTCTACATTAAGAAAATCTCATCACATCAAGCATTGAGATCCAGGAAAGTCATGCAGCAATAAAGTTTTATAACCTTGAGGAAAATGTTGTTTTTGAAGGGATTGGTAATGATAGGGAACTTAATAGAATAATTCATTATTAGTTTTATTAGTATTTTGATGTATTAGATGTTATTATATTTTCTAGAATATTCCTAATAGCTTATGGGCTTTTAATAGCTTTTGGGCTTTTAATTATTTATCCATTAGGAGCATTATATATGTAGTGTCTTTGACACATTTTAGAGTATCAATCAAATGAAATGAAAAGTCTTTAATTTTCTTAGTTTATTTTACTTGTCTCTTTTATTTCTCTTAGCTTTTTCTTAGTTTGTTAGAGTTACAATCTAGCGTCCTAACATCACCGTTGACAGAACCATTTGTTGGTCCAAGTTATTGAAGAGTAATTCATATTCAGAAGATGAGCATCAGAAGTTTTGATGTGGGCTGATCTTCTGATGGTTACTCAGAAGATATTATTGACCAGAAGTTCTACCTTCTGGGTCCCGTTAGCTTAGCTATTTAGTTAGTAAGGGTGCTTTAGTATTTTGTAGTATTGTACTGTTTGTACTTTAAACTTGTTCACTAAGTTTAGTCTGTTAGGGCTTAGGTGGAAATTTTTTCTTTTGTATAAATAGCCTTGTAGTAGCTATCATTTATTAACAACGCAAGTAGAATATACAACTTTATTCTCTCATCTCTTTTGCGTCGTTATTCCTTTTGTTCATTCTCTTTGTTATCATCTTTAATTCTTGTGCACCAATAATTGGTATCTAGAGCTCCGGTTCCAAACACAGGGAAACACGAGTGAACGTGAGTTTGTGTGACTGTGTGATTGATTTTGTTTCAGGGAAAAAAAGTTGTGTTGAATCACATTTTTCTTGGTTGTTTATGGGTTGGGAAACACTGTGTGAGTGAAATATGTTTTTTCTGCACAAGTTTAAAGATGAGTGGAAGCAACTTGAATACCAAACTTCCAGTTCTTGATGGCAAAAACTGGAATAGATGGATGATTCAAATGCGTGTATTATTTGGTGCTCAAGATGTTCTAGATCTTGTCATTGAAGGATATGTTCCGGCTGCAGCGGATGCAAAGAACAAAAAGATGCGCAAAGAGAAACAAGGAAGAAAGATCAGAAAGCGTTGTTCTTCATCCATCAGTGTGTGGATGTGAATGTGTTTGAGAAGATTGCTGATTCTATGACGTCAAAGGAGGCGTGGGATATACTGGTCAGGTGTTACGGTGGTGACGCATCAGTGAAGAAGGTGAAGCTGAGTACATTGTAGGCGCTGTAGCTGCATATCAAGCTGTGTGGCTTCTGAACTTATTAGAAGATCTGAAGATTAAAGTGAAGAAGCCTCTGAAGCTGATGATTGATAACAAGTCTGCAATCAATCTTGCCAAGAATCCTGTGTTACACGGAAGAAGCAAGCATATTGAGACTAAGTATCATTTCTTGAGAAGCCAAGTCCAGAACGGAACATTAGAAGTTGTGCACTGTAGCACCCAGAAGCAGATGGCAGATGTTCTGACAAAGGCGATCAAGATGGATCAATTTATTCTCTTAAGGAATGGAATTGGCATTGTCAGCTTTGATTGAAGAATATGAATTAAGGGATGGTATTGAAGAGTAATTCATATTCAGAAGATGAGCATCAGAAGTTCTGATGTGGGCTGATCTTCTGATGGTTACTCAGAAGATATTGTTGACCAGAAGTTCTACCTCTTGGGTCCCGTTAGCTTAGCTATTTAGCTAGTAAGGGTACTTTATTATTTTGTAGTATTGTACTGTTTGTACTTTAAACTTGTTCACTAAGTTTAGTCTGTTAGGGCTTAGGTGTCAATTTTTTCTTTGGTATAAATAGTCTTGTAGTAGCTATCATTTATTAACAACGCAAGTAGAATATACGACTTTATTCTCTCATCTCTTTTGCGCCGTTATTCCTTTTGTTCATTCTCTTTGTTATCATCTTTAATTCTTGTGCACCAACACAAGTTGTTCTTCAAATTATTTTGTATAACATTGACAGTGATCCTGAACAAATTGGATTTTCCTACTACAACAAGGTTAGAGTACATTGGGTATGAATAAAAGTTCATTATTATGTGTTGTTAATGAAAATGAACGAAATACATCAATTTATACAAGTTTATGTATAAAGAAATCCACAAAAATTGTCCGTGAGATCTAGACCACACATAAAAAATTCATGTGTTACAACAGTTCATATTCTATAATTCAAACTTATTTTACACATTTGAATTCTATAAATTAAATTGAAAAAGACACCCCCATAAGAATTTAACAAACTTATTGGGTTCAGATTCTACAATCTGAATGTGATAAATACATCATTTGCACATACAATATTAATATAAAGAACATGTTTTTATTGTATTTGAACCTCGTATATTATATCAAGTACTAATATAAAGCACATGTATTCTATAATCTTAACTTGTATTTTAATGTAGAGTACATGTTTTCTTGTATTTTTTTTTAATTAAGAAATAATATTAAACGGAGAACTAAGGGTTCTCCAACCCGATTTCAAAGGAGCGCGAAAAAGCCCGACAAAAAGAAAAATTACACATCAATTACCCTTACGAAAGGAAGAAAAACGACTCCTTGCTAAATTCGTAAAAAGCATAATTGGGATGAGTAATATTCCCACAAAAAGACCATTTCCAAACCAAGAACTTGATGTTCCACACGGTGTTGTTAATGCTCCAAGCTTCCTTCCGAAAACGCACACCATTCCTTAGCAACCAAAAAGACCAAGTGGTGGCAAGCCACACCACATCCAATTTACTATCTTTAATCTTTAGAAAGCGGAAAAACAAGTGCCACTCCATAAAATGCGGCAAACACTCATTTTCCAAAATACCCCCTTTACCAACCCAAAATGCTATCTCATTCCAAATATTTTAACCCACCAAACAACCAAAAAAGAAATGATCCCTATTCTCCGATTCAAGACCGCATAAAACGCACTTAGAATTTTCAAGGGAAATAGTCATACCTCTATACACCAAGCCATCAATCGTTGGAAGCCTATCAAGAAAAAGTCTCCACCCAAAAGCCTTGATTTTAAACGGCACCTCCATTTTCCACAATAGCCCAAAAACTTCATCATGTTTGTTTGACGGACCAAACGGAATATGTAGATTCAAATAAAAATTATAACAAGATGCTACCGAAAATTCCTTCGACGCTTCTTCGGTCCACACGACCGCATCCTTGCCGTGTTTCCACCCTTTAAAAGATTCCAACCGGTTCTTCATCTTAATCAAATCTGCCTCTAAATAATTACCCACCAACTTTAAACCAAAATCACCCCAAAACCATACACCTTCAAACCACCCCCCATTCCCGCCACCGAAACACCCTTCAAATTAGAGTTTAAATACAATTCCGGGAATTCCTCTTTCAAAGGAATCCCTTCCAACCAATTAGTTTCCGAAAACGGCGTATGGAACCCGTTGTGAATAATAAATTTACTATTTTCCACCATAGGATCCAAAAGAAAAGAAGACCTTATTTTAACCAAATCTCTCCACCAAAAAGAAGAAGAAGAAAAAGAAGAAACAACAAGATGAGAGGAGGGAGTGTTACTAACCTTCCCATCAACCAACAAAGAAGACGATATGTCACCATACCAGGCTTTCAAGACACTAAGCCAAAGCGAATTTCAACCTTGTAATATTCGCCACCTCCACTTGTTAAGAAGAGAAATATTGAGCAAAGTGATATCCTTTACTCCTAAATCCCCTTTCTCCATGGGAAGCGATAAGTCTTTCCACCTAACCCAATGGATATTTCTTTTCTCCTCCAATCCTCCCCAAAGAAACTTACTTTGCATACAATTGAATTTCTTCACCACCTTCAACGGCATTTTGTAGAAAGACATAGTGAAAATGGAGAGAGAACTAAGGACCGACTTCAAGAGAGTAATCCTTCCACCTAAATTCAAGAAACGATTAGTCCAACCTTCCAACCTAGCCTTCGTCTTGTTCAAGAAAGGATCCCAAGTAGCTTCCAACCTAGGATTGTGACCAATTAGGATGCCTAGAAAGAAAAACTTGTTATCCTCCACCTTACACGACAAAAAGTGAGACGCCGCTTCTAAGAATTGATAGCTAGAATTAATACCTATCAATTTACTCTTGTGATAATTAATCCCAAGGCCCGACACAAGTTCAAATGCCCTAAGAACCGCCATAATCGCCCGAATATGCTTCCAACTACCATCCCCCACTAATAAAGTGTCGTCCGCAAATTGAAGGATGTCCACCCGACACGAACCTTCAATAACAAAGCTTTCGAAATCCCCTATCTCAATAGATTTTCTCACCAAGCCCGTAAGAGCTTCCGCCACCAAAACATAGAGAAAAGGAGAAAGGGGGTCTCCTTGTCTCAACCCTCTAAAAACACTGAATTCTTTAGATGGACTCCCATTCACAAGCACCGACATATCGCTCTTAAACACCAATAATTCCATCCACTTCATCCATCTCCTACCAAACCCCATTGCTTTAAGCATAAATTTTAAGAAACTCCAACTCACCTTATCGTACGCCTTTTCAAAATAAACTTTGAAAAGAGTGCATTTACTACCCGCCTTCCTAACATAATCAACCACCTCATTCGCAACAACCACCCCATCAAGCAATTGTCTACCGGGAACAAAAGCAGTTTGACAAGGTGAAATGATAGAGTTTAGCACTTTTTTAAGTCTCCCCGCCAAAAGTTTAGAAGCCACTTTATATATGCATCCCACCAAGCAACTGGGTCTATAATCATCCAATCCCAAAGGATTATGTTTCTTTGGAATTAAAGTCAAAAAAGATTAGGTAATTACCTTTGATAAAGAACTCCCTCCAAAAAAAATAGTTGAAGAAATTGAAGAAATCTTCTTTAATGAAAGACCAACATCTTTTAATAAAAATAAAGGAATACTCGTTCGGCCCCGGACTTTCATCTCCTCCACATTCCCACACCGCCTCTTTAATCTCATTTTGAAGAAAAGGTTTCTCCAATTCCTCCGCCTCTTCCTTACTTAAAGATTTGAACGGAATACCCTCCAAAATTGGTCTACTTTCCTCCGTTTCAACAAATTTCTCCTCAAAATGTTTGAAAACCTTCTCCCTAACCTCCTCAACCGACTCCGCCAAACCTTCCGTAGATAGAATCGGACCTAAATGATTGTTCCTTCTTCTTTGTTTCATCACCTTATGAAAAAAACTGCTATTGAAGTCTCCTTCCTTAATCCAACTTACTACACGCTTCCTTCCTAAACTCAATTGTGCTTTCAAAGTTGATATAATCATCTGAGGCTAATTTGTCATCGGCCAAATTCAACTTGCAAGCTCTGTCCTCCATCTCCAATTCAATTCTTCCAAACACATCCTTATTCCAACTTCTTAACTTATCTTTTAAGAGCCTTAGTTTTTCTTTTAAAACATAATCACCTCTTCCTTCCACCTTCAAGCTTTTCCACTCGTTTTCCACAAAGGGGATAAAAGAATCGAAACTAAACCATTCATTGTTGAATTTAAATGGTTTTGGGCCCCAATTCCTTTGATCCTTCATAATCCAAATGGGACCATGGTCCGAAATATCCCTATCACCAATGAATTATCCCATCACCTCCCATCTAGTCACCACTTCGTTTGATAAGATAAAGCGGTCGATTCTACTCATCGATTTCCCGTCCCCGCTATACCAAGAGAACTTTTTCCCTTTGCAAGGAATATCCACCAAAGAACTTTTGTTAATAAACTCCGCAAAAGGCTCCACTTCTCTATTATTCACGGACACCGCTCTCCCCTTCCTTTCTCTAATGTTTTTAATCGCGTTGAAGTCCCCTCCCATAATCCATTCCCCATCCTTGAATGTCTCCTTCAACTCAAGCAACTTCTTCCATAACGCAATCTTTTTGTTCAACATACAAGGCGAATACACATTTACCACATAATAAAACTTATTCTCCCAACAAGCTTTTATTCCCAAGTAACCCTTTCCTTTAAAGCTATTCAAGACTTCCACTTTATCATTCCATAAAATGAGTAATCCTCCCGACCTACCTAAAGAATTGGAATAAGAAAATCCCACCTTCGGAGAATACCAAAAAGACTTTGCCAAATTATCATCCATGTTGACTACCTTAGTTTCTTGTATTAAAAATACATCTGCATTACATTTTTTTATCAAAGAACTAATCCTCCTTCTTTTGAGTGCATTCACTCCCCCCCCCCCCCTAATATTCATGGAACCAATAATCATTGAACACCTTCTTTATTCTCCTTCCTTACTTCCCCTTTCTTTACTCCCCCCGGCTCCAAATACTCAATCCTATTAATAAGATTAGTCCTCCCCTCCGCATCTACAACACCTAACGCAACAATAGCCGAACATAATTTGCCTCCAATATCCACATCCATAAGTCTCCATTGTCTCCCATTATTTCTACAAATATCGGATTCTTCATTTTGATCGCCATAACAAACCGAGTTAATCTCGCTGATGATGCCACTGTTTACCTCCATGGAATTATTTCCAAGTTGTCCTCTGATAGGACAACTTGAAAATAGTTCCATGAAAGTAAACAGTGGCATCATCAGCGGGATTAATTCGGTTTGTTATGGCGATCAAAATGAAGAATCCAATATTTTAAATAAACACCATCGATTAATTCTAATAATAATATTAGACTATAACCAAATAATATTATAACAAACAAAAAAAACCCATAATACATAATTTTTATACTATTATATAATATTAAAATATCTAACAAAATATATATAATATACAATACTCCCGCCTTATTTATAAATAAAAATTTTCTAAATATTTTAGTTTTAAATATAAGCAAATATCAACAATTTTAAATGTATTTAATATTTTTATTTTAAAATTATTCTTGCATTAATTACTTAATATTATTAGTGAATGACAATTTAATTGAGGGTATAATAATAATTGTGTTTTATTTCTTATATGAAACCAAAAAAAATTAAATATATTTAATTAATTTTCTTAATGAGAATCGTCCTTTTTACTTATAAATAAGGTCAAAGTAGTACATCTTATTGTATTTCATCCAACCTGCCAAACTCGTCATCTACCTATTGTGGTGCACCACATCGTGAACTACAATTCCCTCCTATATACCCCTAACAGAGAGTCTTTTAGGCTTTGTTTGCAAGTTTGGAGGGGAAGGGATGAGAGCGCTTTAGAAAATAGGAATAATTTGGTGAAAAAAATAAAAAGATTTTGGGTATGAGGGTTTTGGAAGGTTTGATTTTATTCATAACACCAAAAACCCCATAAAATGGGGAACTCAAAAATGGTATTGGAGGGTTTTTGAGGGCTTACAGAAATTTTCGAAATATCTTTTAAGTTGTTATAGTATTCTGAAAATTAAAAATATAGTAACGATAATAACTCTTTTATCATTCTAAACAAAATCATTTTTTCAAAAGATGTCAAATATTTTCCTATATTTTTTTTTTAAATTTCGTTTTCAGAAGTCTTCTCTTCCCTTCCCCTGTAAACTCTCGGTCTCGCAGACAAAGCCTAGTTGCAATGTCTTGGATACAAACACATAAAGAGACCCCATTATCAGTATGGTCACCCTCACCTTCACTTGTTACCTATATAATTAGTGTTTCCTTATCAGCTGGTCTTAATGGATCTTCTTCTGGTGTGACAGCTGGTAAGGATGTGATATATCCAAAAATACCACCTCATATACCATGCCTCAGTCTCCCATCCATGTAGATTATGGTTGCCTCGGTCAAGGATAAACAACACATTGTCTGTATACTCATCATAGTTTTGGTAAACTAGTTCTAGAATGATCATAGGCTGAGCAGAGACAGCTAAATTCTAGGGCATAGTTTGTATATACCAGAACTGAAACAAAACTTGCTCAAAAAGGTATTGGACCATATATAATCTACATCAAGTACAACACCTATAGAAGCATATCTCATCCAATTTTCGTGTGGCAGTGATCGGTGTATGGGTAGAAGAACACATCCTACTGTAGTAGCCAGTTTAGGAACTCTCAAAATGGGTCTGGAACATCATGTTCTTTAGCAAGAGAGATGAGGTTGGCATTTGACTTGTTCTTCATGTAAGAAATTTCTTAATCTCAACCTTATATACCAAGAAAGTGCTAGAAGATTCATTAAAACACCAATGTATATTAATCAACATACAACATTAAATATAATAATTTTAGAAATTAATTAAATAATCATATGAATACCCGAGCTAAGTATTTAATAACTTGAAGCAATAGCCGAGCGGAAAAAGCCATGGTTATGGAAAGCGTATGTCTTTAAGCTCGAGTCATAGTAGGAGTAGTTGTTAAAAATCTATATTTTCATTTTTACTTTATGAAACCACAATAGCAACGTGATAAATGTTAATGCATTGTTAGTGGATTTGAAAGCAATTTCTCTCTCCATCTTGATTTTTTATGGTGAATTCTTATCTACCCAACTCAAAAAGTTGGATAAAGTTATATTCAGTGTAAAATGTCTTGGAAACGACAAATAATGATACTATTTTATAATTAATTAAATATGTTAAAATTAAATGGGATCGTGTGATTGGTTGAATGTACACTACCCAACTTTGTGATGGGTAGAAAAGTTGTCCCCACTTTTTATTTATATATTATAAGTTTGCCTTAAATAATTTCTCTCTCCATTTTAGTATTAATATAACTAAAAATATCATATATACATTTTCATGGACCTTTTCAATTTTTGAAAAATAAAATTCGAATAATGTATATAGAATATATTTGAAAAATCCATCAAATAATAAATTCATTTATTATTAAATCTATATGATAAAATATAATATACTATTATTTATGTTTAGTTTTATTACTTTTTTTATAAAAAATATATTATTAAATTGTATTTTACAATAATAAATTAAAATATAAGAAATTTAATATTTGCCTAGGACCTCTAAAATGTCGGGACCAGTCCTAGGTGGAGGACTCTATTCTTTATACAGATAGGATGTTGAGGCAAAAATCTAGGAGCAAGTGGATTTTAGATGGCGATGTGAATTCTAAGTTCTTCTATAATGTGATGAAAGGTCGATTTAGAAGGAATAATATTCTTAGGTTGAATTTAGATTGAGGAAGATTTGAGGAGGTTGTAGATATTAAATTTGAAGTGTTGAATCATTTCAAAAAGCGCTTTTTTGAGTCGGTCCTGCATAGACCAGTGATGGATGGGGTGGCCTTTAATACTTTATTGGTTGATGATAAAGTGCTTCTTGAATCAGTTTTTGTTAGAAATGATTAAAGAGGTGGTTTGGTTGAGGGATTGTGATAAGAGTCCGGATGGTTTTTCTCTTGGATTTTTTAAGAAGTGTAGGAATTTTGTGAAAGATGATGTTGTTAAGTTTGTTCATGAATTTTATGAACATGGTAGACTTTCTAAAGCGGTCACAGCGTCTTTTATAGCTCTCATCCCTAAAATAGATAATTTGCAATGTATTGAGGACTTTAGACTGATTTGTTTGGTGGGTTGCATGTCTTATCTCTAAATTGCTTGTGGCCCGATTGAAGTGTCTGATTTTGAAGTTAGTTTCTCCCTCTCAGACGGCGTTTATTAAATGTAGACAAATGTTAGATGGTGTTGGGGTTCTCAATGAGGTTTTGGACTATGCCAAGAGAAAGAAGAAGAAATGCTTAGTGGTGAAGATTAATTTTGAGAAGGCCTATGATTGTGTGTCGTGGGGTTTTCTTATATTCACGCTCAAAAGGATGGATTTTGGTCATAAATGATTGTCTTGGATGGAAGCTATAGTTTTCTCTAGTTCTCTATCGATTTTGGCCAATGATAGTCCTACGGATGATATTTGTGGCTTCAAGAGGGCTTGGACAGAGGGATCCTCTATCTCCCTTCCTTTCTTTTCTGGTGGCGGAAGGTTTGGTTGGGTTTATGAGAAATGCTTCAAATGTTGGCAATTTCAAGGGTTTTTCTTTTAATGAGGATATTCATTTTGAGATGTTTCAATTTGCGGACGACACGGTTCTTATTTGTGATGGGTCGGACCTAATTTGTGTTGCATCAAATCAATGTTAAGAGGTTCTAAGTTAGCTTCGGCTTTATGTATCAATTTGAATAAAAGTAAGTTATATGGAGTTCATTTGGACGATTCTTTATTGCAAGTGGCGTTGGCTTTCTTGACTTGAGAAATAGGAAAATTACCTTTCTTGTTTATTGGTATTCCGTTGGGGTTTAACCATAGGCGTAAGGATACTTGGTCTTTTGTTCTTTCAAATATGCAAAAAAGGTTAGGTTCTTGGAGAGGTAAGCATCTCTCTTTGGGAGGGAAGGTTACTCTTTTGAATTCGGTGATTAATAATATTTCGATCTAAATGTTGTCTTTTTTTCAAAGCTTTATTAAGTTGCAAAGGGATTTTTTGTGAGGAAAAAATGTCGGTAGATGGAAGGTTCGTTGGGTTAGTTGGGAGAGGATTTTTTTTCTAAGAAGGACGGTTGTTTAGGTGTTAAGAATATTGGGAGGTTCAATGTTTCTATAATTAGCAAGTGGGGGTGGAGGCTTTTGTCGGAGAAAGATGCATTGTGGTCTAATCTTATCCATTTTAGGTATGGTGATTGCCTGTTGAATGTAATTCAGCATGAGTCTTCTCGAAGCTTGAAGAATTTGCCACTTTGGTGGAAGGATGTTAGGGCAGTTTGTAATCTTAAAGTTAATGGTCAATTATGGTTCTATAATAGCATTTCTTGGAAATTGGAGAATGAGATGTCCATTAATTTTTAGGATCATTGTTGGTTGGTTGAGATGTCCATTAATTTCGCTCGTTTATAATGCTTGTTCTACTCCGTCGTTTAAAGTTATGAATATGGGTTATTGGGTGGACTCTTTTTGGCATTGAAATTTTGGAATTAATGAGGTTGATCTTCATAGTGATGTTTTCGAGGATCAGTTGGAGGTGGTTTCAATTTCGAGGGGTGTTAAACCGAATTTGGATGAGGTTGATAAAATGGTATGGTGGAGAAATGGTGAGGGTTTTTCGGTTAAAAATAGCTATTCGAGACTAAATGATTTAATTCTATAAATTTGATGTTGAATGAAGAGAGTTTATTGTAGTTGAGGCAGATGTGAGAAGCTTTTGTTTCGAGTAAAGTTAAGTTGTTTGGATGGAGGCTCATTTTGAATAGCTTACCTACTAAAAGTGAGCTATTGAATACAGGAATGGAGCATTTGTTGAGTGGTAGCTTGTGTCCTCTTTGTGAGATGGAGAATGAATTAGTTCAACATTTTTTTCTTACTTGTAGTAGAGTTGATGGGGTGTGGAAGGACGTGTTGGGCTGGTTGGTTGGTGGGGTAGCGAGTGGGTTGTTTCAGTTTGGTGCAACTTAAAGACAGGTTTTGTGGTTTTATTAATCCTTCTTTATTCCCTTCTTTTGGTTGTTAGTTTGTTTGTGTATGTGGTTGAGTAGAAACAAAGCAGTGTTTCATAATTATGTTTGGAATAAGCGAGATATTCTGTCTTTGATTAAATCGTTTGGTTGGGATTGGATTTCCACTTTATCAAAAGGCAAGCTAGATGTTGTTAAGGAAGTTTGGATTTCTAACCACAGGGAGTATGTTAGGGTCTAGTTATTTTGTTGTTGAGGATTGTTTTCTCCTCTCTTTATTGTTGTTTTCTTCCTTTTATTGGGTTTAGCATCCCTTGTGCTCTATTATTGCAATCACTTATAAAAAAAATCGCCTTTAATTTCATCTCTTTAGCTTTGGTCATTGTGGTGTGGTCCAATAAACTTTCTTAGATGGGCAAATATAACGGACATGACACATATTTAGTGTCATTATCATATCTCATTTCACCTCTCAGAAAATTTTCAACATTCCGATGGATATGATTGAAGTTCACGATGGCTTCAACTTACACTCATCAAAAAAGCTAAGATGATTGCTTCATTAGACAATCTTATCTAACTCACTCTCACTAGTTGTAATCAATTATAAAACATTGCAAAATTTTCATTCCTCTCGTTAATCTTATATAATGTAGTATGCAATCATAAAATATACCATGAAACTTAATCTCAACTAATATCATAAACCTAGAAAATTCTTTAATGTTAAATGATGTGTAAAAACAATAATTTTGGAGCTAATTAGATAAGAGTGAAACTTTTCTAAAGCAAATAATGATCCTAGAGTGTAGCTCACTTAGTTTTCATTTAGAAGTTAGAACCATACTTGTATAATAAATAGCATAAGAAAATTCATGTCGTCAAGCCAACCACTGCTCCAACAACATAATCACTAACAGCTCAAATGAAAATTCTCAAATACTACTATGATATATAATTATGGGCGTTGTTGCCATCTTTTATTAATCAACATAAAGGAATTCAAACAATTATTATGAAAAACAAAATGAGTTTCATTAACAATAAGGTTGCATAAAGGTTTTGCAATCTTATAGAATTATTTTAGGAAACGTCGTCAAACAATCATTTTTGAAAAACAAAGTGAGTTTCCTTAACAAGGAGATTGCATAAAGGTTATGCAATTTTGTAAAATTATTTTAGGAAACTTCGGTCAAATCCACCGTAACTTAGAAAATTTCTCACTCCTTACGCATTAAGATGTGGTGACTTCAATGCATTTTGAAGAGATTTTATGTCCTAAGAAAAGAATTTCAATAACCATTATATGAGATTTTTTCCAATTTAAAACAAGATGAATTTCAATGCATCTATTCAAAATGGCATTTAAGTGATTAAGAAAAATATCAAAAGTTTTACCAAAATAGAAAAAGCATCCATAATTATCTCTATAGAGATCTCAAGCATATTATAAAAATAAAATAAAAAATAGAAAGGATGCACCTTAAAAAAGTAATTGGAACATTGCATAAACCATAAAGCATTCTCTAATAAGAAAACGCTTTGAATGGCATCTAATTTTCCTTCTCTTACTTAACATGGTTCAACACAAAAAATATAATGTCAATTTTGAAAAGGTAAAGACCTCAAATTTTAGGTAAGTGTACAATGTCTGCACCTAAAACAACAAGGCAAAAAGAGGTCCAAGATCTAGATACAGAGGTTGTGAGAAAGAAAAAACCGATCGAGATATATTTTAGACTCGTCCTAATTCCATCAAGTTGTTTAACATTTTTCTACTATACTCATAATTGATTCAGCAAATAAGACCAATAAATACAGATCACCACTTATGAAAGTTATTAGTGTTACTTTTACACATATGACTTTTGCAGTTAGATTGACATTTTTGAAAAGTGAAAAAGAGGACAATTTTACGTGAGCTTTGGAAGTGTGTAGGACTATGTTGAACGACCAAGAAAACATGTCACATGTGATTGTCATCGATCACGATATCGCACTAATAAATTTGATTTCAAAGATATTTCCTAAATCATATGATTTACTATGTAGGTATCACATAACAAAAAATGTGAGAGGTAGACTTAAACTTACAATATGGACCAAATAAATCAAGGGTGGAGACAGGGAAACGATCAAACCAAGTGTGATCTTGGAAGACATAATGAATGTCTAAAAACTTATAATAAATTCTTCTATAAAAGAGTTATATGTTGAATCTGTCATATTGTTCAGAAGGGTGTGTGTAGCATATTCGAATTTTTAAAAATGTTGAAACATCTAAAGTCGTCTCTTGATCGTGAAATATAAGGCTATATTTATATTAACAAAGATCTATGTAATGTTACAATGTAATCGTAAAATATTTATGTTAATTTCTTTTTTTCTTCAACTCTTGTATGTGATCATGAAATTGTTTTTGGTTTTTTGATCTCAGTGAGTATTCCATGTTTCAAAATCGTAAAAATCTCCTAGGATATATTTTTTTATTCTGATTTTTGTGATGACAGTGTACATTCTAGATTTCAAAATTCGAAAACACTTTTGAACACCATCCATATTACATTAGGATGACTTTGTGGTATGGTTAAGTAATATTGTCCCATTAAATCAGCTCAGTTGATAGTTGTGCATGGACATCAGGTGCAGAATCCCAGCCACTAGTCTACATGACCAAAAAATATTTAAAAAAATATTTAACATTTGTTTTGACATGTTTCATAATTTGTTATATATTTCAGACGCATCCGAATTTTAAAATCCAAAATTTTAAGATATTTTTGAAATTTCGATAAGTAATTCATAGAGTGGATCTCAGCTTAAAACTTGAACTTGAAATGACTGGTGGATCCCATTTAAGAGTAAAAAAATTCTTTTACAATCAATAAATTATAAATTATAAATAAATTTGTGAGCTATACAAAATTGAAACAAACCAGCCATACGTGTTAACCTTTCTATCACCTTTCTATCTTTTAACAGTTATAAATGTTTCCTTACAATTGTATGTTATATTTGCGTAGTGTTGGAGTTTAGTTAGTTTCTAGGATTTTGTATTTGCGTAGCATTTAGTTGCTTTTCTCTGGTCAAAATTAATATTATGTTCGTAAAAAGTTACAAATTTGATTGTCTTGGCCATATGTTGTTGGCCAATTGCTTGCCAGTTTCTCTATTGGGGAAATAAAGAGAACTTCCCTTGAGTTGATATAAGGCGCTCGAGCAATAGTATGTGACCTCGATGCTACCACAAGGTGTTGGTTGTGTTGCTCCTTGGACAGAGTTCCAATGAAGATTTTGTGGAGGCCACCTTTCTCACGGAAGGATTAGGCTTAATTTGGAAAGTGCTAGTAAGAGTTTGAAAACATGCTGTGAAGGTCTGTCTCTTCAGAGGCTGTGGTGGCGAGTGATGAGGTGGTTTAAATACGTTTTTGGATTTAAGCAATGGACAGCTTATGTGGCTGAATTACAATTGACTACAGATAAAGGTTTAAGACAACTGTGCTTCATGTTGATTCCCAAGTTGTAGTATAGTGTGACTATTTACTTGTGTAGGAAAAGGTTGCATGTTTGAGAATTCAACAAACAGGAAACTTTTGAAATTAGAATGACATTAAAATCAGTCATTCATATGAATCATATCACAAAACTAATTCTTATGCAGATGTCTTAGCCAACATGAAATGTGAATTAAGTTCTAATTAGATTTTATATAAGCGATGTCCAGATCAAGAGGGTTAACCGAGAAATGATGGACTTGAAGAAAAGAAACCAAACCTGTTACAATGAACGGATGATGGTACGGTAACAAAATATATCCAAGAGCTACTATATTTCAAGCTATTCTTTTTATTATTAAAACAATGGTTACAAAATATGAATAAATATCAACTACCTAGGAATATAAGGGGGGGACTGTACATGATTGATCTTAATATACTGCAGCTATAAATAGTTTTGTTTCAACTTCGTATCAACCATTTTGGTTGGTGCTGCAAAACTTGAACCTTGGAGAATATTAAAATGGTAAACCCAAAATGAAAGAAAATGGGGATACTATCATCAGCCAACCTTCTTTACGCTCAAGATAAGCCAGTATGTTCAAGACTCCGCAAAATATTCTAACTATGAGAGTCTGCATCAACGCTACCTACCAGAGTATCATTGCTTGATCAAACGGAGTTGCCAATTACCCTCGCCATCAATCAGCCGCAATTCCATGGAATGAAATGGTATTAAAGCAGGACGCTGAAGACAAGAGACGATAATTAGTCTGACCAGATTTGGTGTTAATGTTTAATAACTGACTCTGCTAAAACTGTATAAAAATCACATAGTTGTGTGCAGAGAAGGAATGTGCGTGTATAATTTTATAAGTAATCCTATATCAAGTTAAAGTAAGTACTTGCCGTATCCGCTATAGTGAAACAATGAAAACCGACTAATGATTTGCTCTTAATGCTTGTCAAAAAATTTAAAAGTAAAATCTTACTTGTGAGGAAGTAATAACTGTGATATCCATTTTCTTCGCTAGCCCATATAGGTGTTCTTCAACGTCAACACTTGTTGCACTGCGATAATTTTTCAGGAAAAGAGAAAAACAAGGTTAACACCAAATAATAACAAAACAATTCTTTTAGAGAAAAAAGTAAGAGATAGATCATACGTACTTGGTACACTCGTCCAAGATGCCAAACTTGGGCTTATGGAAGAACAAGCGTGCCTTCAAAACAAAAGGTAAATGTTAATTTAAACAGAAGAATGCCACAGATTTATTATAATGTCTTCCTCTAATTAAGAGTCAAGCTCAAAACTGAGGTCTAAGATCTATATTTAATTATTATTGAAGAAATTTAACAAAATCATTCTAGAATTACAAATTTGATAAAATCAATTCACATACCATGCCTAATCTCTGTTGTTCTCCAAGAGAGAGAGTATCTTCCCAATTTAAATTTGCATCCCAGCCATTTGTGTCCCTTTCTAAAAGATAATTCAACCGAACATCCTCCAGGATAACTTCCAAGTGCTTGTCCAACAACTTTATAGTATCAGGATGTTTTTCACCTGAACTAGCAAGATTCTAACGATCAGAGCTAAAATGGGAAAAGCAAAATAAACTAAATGCATCTTTGAAATGATTACAAGAGAATAAAAGGAAACCAAACTATAATTTTAAGCAACTAAATTTATATGAAAGGAAATATTCAACACTATAAATATGAACAACATGTAATCAATTTCATGCATTATCACGAGTCACAACTACAGGGATGCTAGGAAGAGAACCTATTCTCAAGTGGTGGCTAATAACCAAAAGCAAAGCAGGCAGCCAGCATCATTTTAAACTATCAAATGAACCACTGGTGCCCACACATCATTTTAAACCAGACAAGGGCGTTTCTTAAGCCAGTGGTATTTTATGCACTAAACATACCTTTTCCAAACATCTTCAATGCTCTAAACTCTGCTTCATCGCGGGATAGAGGGTATATAATCTGGTCCCTCAGTGTTCCCAAGCATGTGTACGGCCGTTGAGGAACATAGAAGATGCCACAACTTGATCCAGCATCTTGGTCCATACCTTCCAATGGTCTAGACAGTCTTCCACTTGCAATTGGCCAAAGTCCTCGAAGAACTCTGAAAATGGAACTTTTTCCACTTCCATTTGGACCTTTTGAAATATGATATGCAAGATTAAAATTCTAATCAAAATAGAATTCCCTCTCCCAAAAGGAAAAATATACAAAATAACAACTATACCAACCAGTAACAAGCAGGCTTCCCCCAAGCTCAACATCACATGTCAACTCCCTGGCCAACATCTTCTCAGAAGGAGTAATAATATTAACCTTAGAAAAAGAAATAACATCTTTAGAATGATAATCCCTCGCTGAAGATATAGCACCACCATTAATGGATTCCCCTGTGCATAAAAGAAAACATTAGCACATGAAGATAATGGTAAAGTATAACTTCTATACAAACAAGAAGATAACAATTTAAATGGCATGTTTGCATATAAATCAAAGTAACGGTGATAAAGTACCAGAATGTGCTGCATCCAGAAGCTCTTCAAGCTCAAAAATCCTATTAATACCCCCAGAAAGTTCTACAAGCTTCCTATTCAATTCAAGAATGTCTCCAAAAGCTAAAAAGCTTTGAGAAACAACTGATGCTAAGAACCTCAATGCATGTGCCAGCTCACCTGTAATATAGTACTGTGTATATCAGTGGGGAGCGAGAGAGAAATAGAGTAACTGAGAAAAGTCGAATATTCCTACCCTGAGTACTTATCGATGCACGGTCTCCTTTGTGTTCCATAGCATAGAACAAGCTCAGCAACCAGGTCACATTATGAGGTAGTTGCTTTGTGATGAAATCATCTAGTATACCAAACAGCCATTTCTTTTTCAGAAGGTACTGGGAGTGTGCCAGAAGGTCCTTGAATCTTGATTCAACCATCTGCACAATGTTCATAAAGTACATTTTTTAATCTACAGTGATCAAAATGCATAAACTGCAAGCTGAAGAAAAATCAATAAGCCATGCATTTCCTTTTGAACCTAGTCACGTGCCCCTGTATTTAGCCTGAGATCAATAAATTTTATAAAACAAAAACTTAAGCACGAGTTGTACATTTAGGCTTTGTTTGGGAGTTTGGAGGGGAAGGCTTAGAAAAAAGGGAAGGGCTGAGTGAAAAAAATAGAGGGATTTAGGTGGGAAGGGTTTTGGAGGGCTCATAAATTTTCCAAATATATTTTATGTTGATATAGTATTCTAAAAATAAAAAATATAATAATGATAAACACTCGTCTATCATTCTATACAAAATCATTCTTTCAAGAAATGTCAAATATTTCCCTATATTTTTTTAAAAATTCTTTTTCAGAACCCTTCATTTACCCTCCCCTCCAACCTCCCAAACAAAGCCTTAGGGTTTGTGTGTCCAAAGGAAGTGGTAAATGAGAATTATGAAACAGAATGAAATTCACTCCTGATCGCTTGTTAAAAAGGTCATGTACTGGTGAGTCTGATATTTGAGGGGTGGTGTGTTATTAGTTGGACTTCATTACACTTCCAATCATTCCACATTTGATTGTGGGAAGAGTGAGTAAGTAACTTTCAAACTGAATTTAACACACTCAAATAACCACACCCTAAAGAAAAGAGATATTAAATATTGTAGAGTTGGGATGCTCACGGATTTTTCTCTAGCACCGCCTCCAAAGAAAGCAACGGATTCAGCATGAGTACAAAGTCTCTCATGCATGAACCTAGCAGAAGCAGAAGATTAAAAAAGGTCAGTATTATTTTCACAACACTAGTGCCATGATTGAGGCAACACAAACAGTTATTGGTTTACCTAAAGAGTCCTTCAAGTTGTTGCTCTTGGCTTATCAAATCACCAAAATCTGGAGTAACAGTTCTTAAAAATCCAAGGCCAAGTAACATGTAAACATAGAGTATGGCAACTCCCCTTTGACCAGTTAACATCTTCATTCTCCATGTGAACCTTGAGAAGTAAAGTCATAGAAGAAAAACATCAAATATGTTGATTCAAATGCTAGTATAAAATGCATAGTGCTATGCTAGTAAAATATATTAATTCAAATTCATGAATGAATCACTCACCACAAAATATCTACGGATGGCTTTACAAGTCCAGTTACCAGTCCAGACAAGTCTGTGGTTAACTTCTCCAAATCTTGAGTTATCCTCTGATCTGCGTCAACACTTTTGCTTGCCATGTGGAAGACCTACAAAGATAAGCAGACAACAAAAATTTGAAACTAAATTCCAAAAATATAAAGCAATCATAACTACGCAGTAAACTGGTCTACAAATCAAAGTAAACTGGTCTACAAATCATTTCAAAAATAATCATGTTCAAAAAATTATAGTGCAAAGTATATTCTGAGTTACTCCCTCTGTCCCATATTATATAAGACGTTTTGGGTATTTCACACGAATTAAGAAACTTAATCATTACTGTATGGGAAAGACAAATTATGTATGACTTTACAGTAATGTCCCTTATAATTACACATGAAAGAGAAATTAAAAGAGTTGAAAGGATGAATAATAATAAATACTTGAAGGTATATTAAGAAAAAAATTATAAATATTGCATTGGAATTGTAAAGTGACTTATAATTTGGGACAAACTTATTTGCAAGGCATCTTAGAATTTGGGACAGAGGGAGTATCAAATAGCAACGAATATGACCAACAGAGTGTGCTTGTAATGTTCAAAAAATAGAGGAAGGAACAAAACTATTGAATAGTTCATTTTCAATTACCTTGTAGAAGACATTGCTTCTCAAATAGTTCTGTAGTAGATGTTGTGTCAAACGAATTCGCCACCCAAGGGCCAGCCTTGCTGTCAAATGCCTGAGGAGCAATATACAATTCACTCAAATTTTGATTTATGAAAGGAATAATAGACCAACAAACCAGACCCCCCCTCGTCCTATTTCACACTTCAAACTCTATCTATTCAGTATTCAACTTTCTCCCTTTTCATTATTATAGATTCATCAGAAAAGTTCTCAGAAACTTACATGGACTTCTTTAGATAATTAAAAATTTCATCTGATTAGTTGAAGATAAAAGAAATACATTCCAGATGGGTTTGTATCCAATCACCCTATTTCACACTTCAAAATATCTATTCAACTTTCTCTTTTTCATTTTTATATACAAAGGAAAATTTCTCAGAAACTTATATGAACTTCTTTAGATAATCAAACGTTTCATCATGAACCATATGTAAAATTAGTACTATCAGTTATTTGTTTAAGATAAAAGAAATACATTCCAGATGGGTTTGTTCCCAATTAGGGTTTGGGTTTGCACCCATTTACCTTATAGAAGGTGCAATGAAAGAAGATGCAGCACTTTGAAGTACACTCAGACCAATTAACCGAATAAAGGCAACTTTATCCTGCTCCAAAACAAACTTCACAGTGGTACCTAAGAACATAAATTTTATTTTAACATTACATGCATGGAATCTCAGAATAGTGATTAGTCAAAGATGGGAAAATACCATTAAGAGATGCAATACGATCTGAGACCCATGTTCTTGAAACAACAAGAAGAGCAACAGCAAGCAATTGTGCACCTTGTTTATCAAATACAGTGGGTACCTGAAAGCAACAGTCCACATAAAACATATTGCAAGCACATAAATTATATAATTTTTTAAAATGGGTATCTCATCTTAAGTCATCAATGGGAAAATGCACAAACAGCCATGTATTTGCATTCATTTAATCCCTATAGCATTGTGATTGCAAATGCATTTCTGAAGGTAAGCCCAAATATAATATAAATTAATGTAAGGCCTTCACCTAACACAGTTTAAGAACCATATGTAGCAGTCCCCCATTTTAAATTTAGTTCAAATTGCAACAAAAATTAAGAGTGGGCATATCTATTGTCCACACTTTAAGCCTAGAGGACTCGAGTTAAGTCACTGTGACCCCTTCACTGCTGACCAACAATATGATAGAACAATATTCTTTGGGAAGACCTTCAAGAATGATATCAAGTTATGCCTATATGGGGAGGAGACCAGATCGCCGACTGAGAAAAATGAATCAACAAATACTTCAATCCAATGTTAAACTCATAAGTTGTTCCATTGGCCTTCTTCGTATTCCTCAAATAAGTGCATTGTTTGCATGCCATTGCTCTAATTGGTGCACGGAAGTTATTATGAACCTGCTCCCAGAATTGATAGGGATGAAAACTGAAAACAGCCTATGACTTAAAAGTGGAACTTATCAGGGGAGGTTGTAGCCAAGAGAGAAATAATCAGTCTTGCCTATGACTTAAGTAATTATCAGGGAAGGTTGTAACCAAGACAGAAGTAATCAGTCTTGCTGCTCACAGGTCATGTAAGCATCGAGGATTTTACCTAGAACTCAGTCTTCTTTAGTAAAAGAGCATGAAGGAATCAACGGATTAACATGGAAGGGATGGAGACGGTGAGCTTTAATCACCTGCTAAACTTATTTCCATAATGAGAAAATTCTGATTTAATTTATCTAAGAGGGCATAAAAAAGGAGTCAGTATAGATGTTGGAAAAGAAATCAACAAAGATGCGCTTTAGAAGAACTCACCAACAGGACATACTAGTTATGTTATGCTGCATGGGATTTGCCAATGATAGAAAGGAAGACTTAATCCTTGTATACTGAATTAGGTTGAGATCAGATGCAAGATAGCTTATAGATTCTGATACCATGTTAAGAATGTGTGGTTGGGCCTAACTCAACCCTACAAAACCAGCTTTTAGGGTGAGGATTGCCCCCACTTATAAAGACATAACTCAATCCTATTAACTTTCAATAATCTTCCTCTATCTCTAGTTGTTTGACTCCTCTCCGTATGATCTACTCTCCTTACAACACAATCTACAGATTTTCTCTCTACATGCCTAAACCACCTAAGCCTATTTTCCACCATCTTTTATACTATAGGTGTTATCCCGACACTCTCTAATATTGTCATTTCTATAAGAATGTTATAAATAATAATTAATAAACCAAAAATGAATGCAGAATTAAGCACCAATTCACTACAGTTTACACATACAAACACAATGGAGGGAAAAAATAAAGATTTTTAGCATCATATCTACAGAAGGTACTCACCAATACTTTGCACATGGCAGCTACTCTCAATGGAAATATCCTGGTATTACCATGAAGTTGGGGAACAGTATATGGCAAAATAGTATGATTCGTAGATGGGGATGAACATATAACATCTGAAATATACGACTCTGCCTTTGAACTTGAGAATGTAGAGTCCTGGAAGAAAATTGTGGAAATCTTTAAAATCAATGTAAACGAAGAACAATGAAGACATCACAATCAAAATCAGAAATATCCGCACCGTTTTACTCATGGCAAATGCTCGTTGAACTGCTTTTGCATCATTCTTCCTATTTGTTTCTGATGTCTTCATTGTATCAATCCCCATTTCGGTAGAAGAGTCCTCCCTGGAGTTTAAATCTTAATCTCATCAATAATAACATAACCATAAAGTGTTTTTTTATTAATAACATAACTAGAGTGGAACAATGATAAAAAACATAGCTAAGTTCAAACCTTCTATAATGAACACTCCATCCTCCTTCACCATCTAAGGATAAAACCACATCATGAAATGCAACCAACGCTGGACGATGTGATATGGTAATGCATGATGTTCCCATGGCCCGAACTTTAGCACAAAACCGCTCTTCCATGTCAGTAGTGACAGCACTTGTGCACTCATCAAGAATAGCAAATTTAGGTTTGTGGTAGAAAAGTCTAGCCATGCCCAATCTCTGTTGCTCACCCAACGAAAGTTCATCGCCCCAATTTACCTCTTTTTCAGACGGGTAACGGTCCAACAGGTATTCAAGGTCAACCTGGAACACATACAAATGCAATTTTAGTGAATGATAACAATATATCAACAAAATTATCAATAAACTGCTACATATGTACGTGGCGTTGAGAAAGACATGGGGTTAGCTGTGAACTTTACATTTTTCAAAAGCTCCACCATCCCATAATCTGTGAGTGGTTCAACCTCTTGATGGGCAGTAAGAGGATAAATCAACTGATCACGAAGTGTTCCCACAGCAGTGTATGGCCTTTGAGGTACATAGAAAATTTCTTTATTAAGATCAGAGCCAATGCCGGGTTTCACAATATGTCCAGATATCAAAGGCCAAAGACCGCCTAAAACCCGGAAAAGCGAGCTCTTTCCACTTCCATTTGGACCTTCAGCAAAAGAGTTGTCAATAAGATGTCAAACTATCAACCGTTACAAATAATATTTTACAATGACTTTTTCAACAGAAGAAATGCATAATAAAATAATATCGAGAAGAGAGTTCAGCTGGCTACCTGTGATCAAAAGATTAGATCCTGGCTCAACCTTGAGAGTCAAATCATCCACCAAGACATTACCAGTAGGGGTCACAACCTGATTTTTGGGAGCAAAATTGCTATTAAAACATTTAAAACACAACAAGTAGTCATGGTTGATAGATGATTGGACGGATTTGACTTGCCTTGACATTAGAAAACTCAATGTAGTTAGCTTCGCTTATGCAATTTTTACTTCCTTTTCTTTGCAGGGATGATTTCTCATCTACCAAGCTTAGCTCCCTTGATACAGCCAGTAACTCATAAATGCGATCAGCATACCCACTGTAATACATACATATAGGTCAGAACTTCTAGGAAGACAATATGAATCTTATGAAGGAATTGCATATAAGCCACGCTTAATGAGTAGCGAACCAATAAAAGCCTCTAATATCAATTTATAAAAAGGAAAGGAAAAAAATATCAAATATACCTAAGACGATTGAGCCGTCTTGCACTGATAGAAAGAGTTCCTAGAGACTGAAATAAGGAAACTATGACACTGGTGTGATATCTTAGATTGCTTAACATCTCTGCACGCCCTAAAGTTGAACTGTCGGGCCTTAGATGACCAGAAAAGAAAGGTTCAATAATCAAAATAACAGCAAAAGTTGCACCAAGGTATTTCAACAAAAAGTCCTGAATCATGCCAAACCACCAATGGTCATGTAGCACTCTACTCATGTGCCCAACCAAAGTCTTAAATTTTTGTTGAATATGAGCTTCTTCTCTCTTCTCTCCACCATAAAATGCTATACTTTCTGAGTGAGTCCTTAATCGTGAGTGCAGCTGTCGGTACTCTCCCTCCAGTTGCTGTTCTGTGGACATAAGTTTCCCAAACGAAGGAGAGAAGTTTCTGATTGCAGCCCCGGCTCCAAGTACATAGGCCTGAAAAGGCCAAAACAGTATATTGAGGGAAAAAAAACTGATTCTAACATCATATCTAAGCTTTAAAAGCCACTAGCAATTAGCAAAAACTCAAAAAATATGAGCAGAAGCTGTTGTGAGAAATCTATTTAACAGTATAGTTCAATTACTGACATACCAATATCCAGAAGACATATTTTGGGCTAGCATACGAACAAAGCCGCCAAGTATATAGAAGTCCATCAGCCACTGCTGTTAGATCATCTTGGACAATTTCACTCAACTCTGAACAGAACTTCGGCACATCACTAGCAATTCTTTGCTCTGGGTTTGCTATACGACCATCAACGTGTGATATTTTGTAATATACCATGTTCTGAAAGAAAAATAAACAATAAACATTCAGCAACACTAACGACTAAAGGGGCCCACTACGAATGCTGTCAATGCATACTAAATTACTAAGAATTTTAAAGTATTTATTGAATAGTGGAAATTTATTCTGCTTTGAGAGGGTAGAATATCTGCTCAAAGTCAGAACACTTTCAAGTAACTTCCCATTAAAGGAACAAGACTAGAATAATCCTGGTTAAGAGACCATTCAAAGATCCTAAAGCTATGCCAGATGATAACCAGCTGGACAATCAAGCCCTATTTTCCTTTTTTAAATATTACTAATACGATATATTATTAATACGATCAAATTCCAGCAGACCAATTATGGACTGTTAGCCAGGCTAAATAAAAGTCCATGACCATATAATATAAGCAGAAGACAGCAATAGAATTTAAGGTGCCAACAGAAAAATTCTGAAAATATTTTAGAAGTGCATTTTCAAACACCATGTCCAGAGATGACAACAGACTTATCATGCAAATGTGAAAGGGGGAAAACAAAGGAAGGATGAAAGTCGATAACTAAAATACATACACTTCACTGGGAAGCCGGAACTAGAAATATATAAATTGACCAATAGTTCATCACAAATAATCTAATTATATGTATACAATTCAACATTTTATACCTCAAAATAGTGGGAATGAATAAGCTTTGTCAGTAATTTTCTGAAATGAAGACTCAAAGTCCCTGTTATATACTTTGATGTAGAATGAATGGTTGACAAGAGGAAGCACAGAATAATATTTTCTGAAATTAACCGAAAAAACAATGGTGCACGCCGAAGAAAAGCAGCACGAAATAGGAAGCCTTGCACTTTAGCTAGCCTGTTGCTCAAAGCAGTTCGCAGCACCTGTAAAAATTTAAATGTGTCATTGGCTTACATTTATTATTCGTTTCTTTTTGTGGGTGGGTGGGGGTCAACTAAAATATTTGTAAATGTGGCAAGCGAGGCATCACTAAGCAACGACTAGATTTATATAATTTCAAACATGAATAGAAAGAATCAAATACCGTGATGAATACTTGAATATGTATTATTATTACTACTACTACTACTATTATTATTATTATTATTATTATTATTATTATTATTATTATTATTATTATTATTATTATTATTATTATTACTATTTCTATGGTTCATCTCAACTCAAAAAAAAAGGCCGAGCACAAAGCATAATCTTCCACAAGAAAACACCCTTACCACTGTGGCAACTAAAGATAAAAGATTCTTCACACCTAATTGACCCATCTCAGATAGAAGAATTGCAGTAAGGACTTGAAGTGACTTCAAGCCTCCTTTCTTTTGTTTATTTTTTGGTGCAGTTGAGTCATTCATAACCTCTTCCTTTGTTACTTCTTTATTATTGCCGTGCTCATTGCAACGACCAAATAAATCACGTTTATTAACTCTAAACCTTGATTGCATATATGCAGCTGTTCCACCAGCAACTAAGATACCAGATGCAAGTAGTAAAGCTTTCCTGTCAGTAACCACATGAAGAAAGGGTCAACAATAATACAGTATACATGCAAAACAAGTTAAAAACCTAATAATTTAATCAACAACGTGATCAACCCAGTTATGGAAAGAGTAAAAAGATACTACTATTAATACAAGGAAACATGGATAGCATCAATGTAGAAGATAATATGATATTTCATGCAAAACCAACACAGCAATGAGATGCATTGCCCTCAAAATGGAACAGAAACGAGAAGGAAATTCTAAGATCAAATATGAAATATTAAATGGATGCTTCAGCCTCAGAAAGATTTGTCTCTTTCTTGGACCCATCTGATTGCAACTAAGTTGTGAATAGAGCATATAGAGAGTGTATTGTTAGCATTTATTTTATTCATAATTACTAGTTTCTAATAGTTTAAACAAAATAGCATTAAAAGTCTTGAGAATGGAGTAGAGGGATTTTGAAATAGTAGAACCAATATGCTGCCGCCTAATCTTTTATTTTTGGATGAAACAATTATCAGTGTAGTTTTGGTGCAACACCCATTATCATGTTTTGGATCTTTTTTTTCAATTTCACTATGAGAATTCTATTAAAAAGACAATCAAAATGAAGAAAACTATGAACTAAATGGGAACCATGCATAAATCAGAACTTACTAGACATTACAAAAAAAATAGCTGATAAAACAGACTTGATATTTAAGCTAATATTGAAACAGAGTTAGGCAAATAATTGCCAATCATGAGTTTAAGAATCACCAAAAGAAACATATACAGTTCAATACCTCTTCGAAGCCAGAAAACTCTGGCCATGCCGAGTTAATTTCAACAGCTGAAGGGATGGCATTACAGAAGTTCAACCTCTCCCTTACTTATCAAAGAATGGAATAGTGGTAGATGCTCCTAGTAAGTCAGGAGCACGAAAAACCTAGCTTGAATGATAATCCAACAAAAAACAATAGGTAAGTAAACAGATTTGCAGGAGTTATAAGTCTTTAAGCAAAGTATAATACTTAAGCACACCATGCTCCCCATATTAATTAGGCTTCCATTTTCGCGCCAGACTATGTGAGTATAATATTGATATACATATCTCTAATAATTATGATCATAGTGCTCTACGGAACATAAAACATAAGCTCATCAAATCAAAAGCTTGATTATAGAATCAAGTTTTACAATTAGAAACAAAAGTGTGTATAGTGCAACATGCAAGTGCTATTTATTTAAGCATGATAGCAGTCATAGACTTTCGCATAGCCTACCCCTTGGTGGAGAACATATTCAAACAATTTGTGAAAGGAAGAAAAAATGACAAAAGGAAAATATAGCATTCTTCAAAAGTTAAAAAATGTTTGCTCTAACCTTAAATTAGATCCCTGCATTAGACAGACAGGGACAATTCTCAAGGCATTGATTGTGTGTAGCCAATAGATTGGGACATTGTGCTGATCATACACAACAACAACACCTAAGCTTTATCCCACTAAGTGGAGTTGGCTACATGGATCAAACCACGCCATAATGTTCTATCAATTATCATACTTCTATCTAACTCATTAATCTAAGATTTATTTCATACTTTCTCATTTAATTTTTCTAGGTCTTCCTCTAGTTGTTTGACTACATTTCCGCTAATGAACTATCCTTACTAGATAATTCATAGGTCTTTTCTCAATAAGTCTAAACCACCTAAGCTTAGTTTCCCCCAACTTTTCTCCTATAGGTGTTACCCCTACTCTCTCTAATGTTGACACTTTTAATCATATCTCATTCAACCTAACCACCTATTCAAAGCAACACCCTCATTTCTTCTACATTGAATTTATTTTCGATTTGTTCTTTACAACCAACACTGTCATATACAACATCGTTGGTCTTACCAATATTTGATAAAAAATTTCCCTTCAGTTTGAAGGGTACTTTTGTATCACATAAAACACATGGAACCTTTCTCCATTTCAATCACTCAATTAAATTTGATGGTTTACATCTTATATTTCTCCGTTGTTTTGTACTATAGAACCAAGATATTTAAACCGCGTAATTTGTGGTGTTATGATATGATCTCCAACTTCTTCCTCTAGTTTAAAAATGCTTATGCTCTTTGCTAAAATTACATTCCATACTCTGTCTTGCTTATATGCCCAAGTAAAAAAAACATGGGTTGCATGGTTTTTCTTAAATACTTGCCAAATCCATGACCCAATAATTAAGTACAAGCCATTCCATTTAAAACACAAGTTTTGCTACAAAGTAATTTAGTTTGCTTCAAAACTTCTGCCTTGTTTAAATATTTTCTATGATTTCAATTTTTTTAATGCCTCTTACGATTTCAATTACTATATCGTTTACATTTTTATGCTTTTTACACAATATCTCATACTGTACACATACCCTAACTTTTAGAAATTTCGCCACCCCCATATTGGTAGGTAGGTACTCATACCCACCCGTGTACAAACAACCTAACACACCAAGGTAGTTAAAAAAATTTAGTCTTTCGCACAATTAATATCGTATAAACCATAAATAAATCATGTAGAAACAGAAAACTAAACCACCGACGCGGTAGTATCAATCATACACTACGAAGGCAAAAAAAAAAAAAAACTAACCTTCAAAGCTCGATAGTGTTAACCATGCCCCATCCAAAAGCGAGTATATTAAACCTTATAGAATATAAAATCCAATCTCAGAACGAGATACAAACATTTGTTAGCATTGACAATTACTGATCGTTGTAAAAACCAATTTCAGCAACGATCCGTTTTAGCAGTAATGATCTGCAACAAAAAAAATTCAATTGTTCCACCGTAAAAACCTCGATTAACAAATCGGATATGGAGCGATAAAAATTAAGATGTGAAATCAGCAACAAGTGGAAGAAGTAAAGAAGAAAACAATAGATTTTGAAGGATATTCGGTTGAATTACGTGGAATTGGAGATTTGAAGATTGAGAAGAACACAAGGTGTTTGAAAAAATTCGGCAAAGTGATTTTCGAGAATATATGGGAGAGATTGGAAGGTGATGCAAGATAACGAAATTGAACTTCACTTTCAGTAGTGATCGGGTCGGGTCGGGTCGGGTTGGGTTTTCGGTGGTTTATTTTGTTGGTAATCGCATTGAATGTCAATCTGGTGATCGCTGACGGGTTTGGTTTGGTACCAAGCGATATAACACAGTACGAATACCCACGCTAGTGGGTTCGATGGCGATTATTTTAAGGATATTTATTCAAATTATTTAAAACAAATACTGAATCTAAATTAAGTATAAAATTATTTTTTAATTATTTAGGGTAATATTAATATGGTATTTATTGTCATTAAGGGAAAAAGGTTATATAATAATAATAATTGATTCGGTTAGTGTGATGCAAGAAGACGTGTGGATAATAAATGCATAATTGGATAATCGTTAAAACCGATATTTTAGATCATGTTAGTGTTAATAACAATAATGCTATACTAGTATCAAGATAAATGTATTTGATATTAAGAAAATTTTAATTAGTATAGTTAATAATGAAAAAATAAATATCAAACTCTTTTTAGAGGGATATAGGAAATAAATATTAAAACTTAAAAATTTATAATCCAAAACTAGTAGTACTAAATTAGGTTCATCTTTCATAATATTTAAATTACACTATTTTTGTTTCTTATTTTAAATGATTATTGATCAAAAACACTTGGATGAGATGGTGAGATCTCTTTTAATTTAAATAGAGATTTACGGTTCAAATTTAACTCAAACACACAACAGTGTTAAATTTCTTAAAAAATATTTGTCGTTAATTATGATAAGAGAAATGCCAACAACACTCTCTTTTGAACACTCTTTCAAACACTTTCTCTCTTATTGGTTGAAATATGTGTGGGTCCTACTACTTTATGTGAGACCTAAAGTGAGGGGCCCACACATGTATCAACCAATAAAAAAGTGAGTGCTGGAGAGAGTGTTCAAAAGAGAGTGTTGATAGCACTCCTCATTATGATAATTCTGCACAGAGAAATTAATCAATGCGATTGTATGTAGAAGATTGCACAATTATTAAAAAAATAAAGTTGGTTATTGAATTACATCTTATATCAAGTATTTTTGTTGTAAAATCATGCTCATTTAGAAAATCTCTTTATATTAGGACATTGAATGCAATTCAAATTATAAAAAGAATTTTTTTAAAAAAAGCAAAAGAAAATTAGGTTTAGCCATACAAATACAATAATATATTGCATATTTTATTTTTAATTACGAGTTTTTAATTAATATAATATGATATTGATTTAGAAATATAGTTTTTTTTAATGCTCTCTATTTATTTTTTCAAAATAATTAAGTTTAAATTTAAAATTTATTTAAGAAATCTTAAAAAAATTGTCGCATCATTAATATTTTGTGAGGATAGAAGAAAATGTTTTATAAAGTTTAAAACAAATGCTTAAATATGTTTTTAGTCCCTATAAACAGATCAACATTCAATTGTTAGAACAAGATTTGGTTTTGCAATATAATCTCTGAGTTTTGATGATAACAATAAGTATGTTTGTATGAACAATTTTGATACTATAATGTTTGTGATTTTGAGTATTTAACACATAGGTTTTGTATCTGATGAAAGGCGTGGCCAACACATCAGAAGAAACCAAGTTCCGCTTCTGCGCTATACAAGTTCTGCTGAACAATAGCAAACCACTTCAGAAGGTTCTGAAGTTTGTCACTCTGATACACTATCTAAAGAAACCAAGTTCTGATGATCTGAAGACAAAGGTTCTGAAGAACAGTTCAGATGCTGAAGACTTATGTTTTTTAAGATAAAGGGTACAGAAGACCAAGTGTTGAAGATACTAAAGATGCAGTTTTGAAGACTCTTAAGACTTGAAGCTCTGAAGAACCCTGACTTATTTTCTTTCTACTAACTCATGCTCATCAGAAGCCTCTGAAGTCCAAGATGAATAGAAGATAATGTTTACGTAGTACATAGTATGTGGTACAAAACGAATGTTTGCTCCACTACCATGAAAGGACTGGCGCGTCATACAATCTTGTCCCCTACTACGTTCAAGCTGCGAACTTTCTGGAAATTCCAGAAACGCCCTCCAACGGATATATTATTATATTTGGCTATAAATAGGCTTGAAGACTAAAAGAGAAAGCTGCTAATTCATACGTTCTTCATACTCTCTTGAAAGACTGTTCATAAGCTTTTCAATCTCTTTAGTCCAGAATCTGATTATACTGTTTACTCCAGCTTGTGTAGAAGCATATATTGTAAGCAAACTTTCTTTCAAATTGTAGTTTGATCTTTGCCTTAAGAGACCAGTCGGTCATAATTCTTAAGAAGTCTAAGATTATTGTGTCTTAAAGGTTGTAAGTTAGTCACTTGCAGTTAGCTTGTGCATTGTAATAATCTTTAGATTATTGGATTAAGACCTTGTTGATAAGGCTAAATCACCTTGGTGGGTGGACTAGATTAGCTATATATTTTTCAAGTGAACTAGTATAAACATACCTTGTTCTTTCCTTCTTGCATATTTATCTTTATTATCAACAAACTACTTCTTTTAAAGGGAAAAGTTTTTGGTGTTAAACCTTATTCAAACCCCTTCTTTCTAGTATTTTTCACACCTTCGTCAATTTTAGTCTTTCTAAAAGTTTTCTTCAAACAATGGTCCTCCTAAAATTTTCCATCCATATTTTTGATCTCTGCCATCTATTTGGTCTAACGAAAGTTGACATGGCACGCCATGTTGTACGCCATGTCACTTAAAGTTAACACTACAAAAATTAGTTAGATTTTGGGGGTTATAAACCTCCCTAAATTTGAGGATTATTTTCTTAAAATTTGTTTACATGAAATATTAAACCCTGAATTGATGCTCACAAACATCACAAAAATGTTAATCGATGCTCACAACTCAATGTCGCTACTTCCATGCTCTTATCCTTCGATGTTGTTAACAAATTCGAAGTCGGTGAAGGTGGTTCTAAAATCACCTTGTTTATGTTTTTGTTTTATACATCATCTATTTCTGTTATTGTTTGAAGTGGTTTTTGTTTATGAGGAAATGAAAGATGCAGGGTGTGAACCTGATGTGATAACATTCAATTTATTAATCCATTGTATCTGCATGAGATGAGATGAAGGAAAGGAAAGATGGTTCAAGATAAATGTTGTAAATTTCTTAGCTTTAGAAGTTTGTCTAGCTATAGATGAAGGAATGTTGCCTTTGATAGAATTATTTCTCAAGTTAATGCTAGGAAGATTATGCCATTCAAAAATAATAAATAAATCATGTTTAGACATAAGTGTTTCTTTTAACTTGAATCAACCCATATAAATGGTAATACTTAAGGATTGCATTTTAACTTAAATTTTGGTCATTAACATGGGAATAAAATCCAAGATTACATATGTGTGTTAGGTTTAATAATCAATCTCTTGTAAGATGTTTCAAGCTAAATTCATGAAATTCAAACGCAACAACCCAAAACAAGCATGCATAGAGTTTTGTGTATCCATGAATTACCTAGGATATGTATCTATAAAATTTAGATAGTAGGTGTCATGAATTACCAAGCTGATTTGATGTGTATCCATGAATTACCAAGCTAAACTTTAGAAGTGTATCCATGAATTAACTTTGGGTATTTGTTAAATGTCAAAAAAATTGAGACAATGTTGACTTGCATGATCACCGAGAATTTATGGAATTGGGAAACACAAATAGCAGTATTTGTATGCATAGTTAAGAACCTTTGATACAAGATAATTTATCAGTTTTAAAATTAGTAGAAACTTTTAAAATCCACACATTTAAGAAAGTTGATGTCATCCAAATCAATAAGGTCGGAGGTATTAGAGGTATTTTAACAAACAGTGGTCAAAAGTTGAGAACAGATTTGTTGATATATCTTTAATGAATCAACCATTTTCGGAGAAATTTCCCAAATGCTATGACATTTATATCAGTCACCTATGAATTATTATGAGAAATAGAGGAAAACAGAGATTGAAGAAGATGATGTTGATGTATTGGAATTTTTTAAAATTAATTTTAATTTAAGGAGGTTTGAAACCCCCACAATCTAACATGTTTTTTATTTGCAGTCAAAAATGATGTTGACTTTAAATGACATGGCGTGCCACGTCAGTTTCAGTCAAACCAAATAGACGACAGGGACTAAAATTAGGAAAGGAAAAGTTTATGAGGACTATTTTTTGAAGAAAAAATTTTCATAGATTAAAATTAATGTTTTGATATTTATGAGGACCCCAAAATTAATACTCAATTCGTCTCATGGGACGAGTCTAAAAAAAATTGTGTTAAAAAAATGAACTTTCCCTTTACCTATAAAGATTATTCTATTAAATTAAATTAGTCCCGTTGATGACATGATATTGTTATATTGGGTTTTTTAATATTTTAATTTATTTTCTATCTGATGTGCTTCCACGTGTTTATATAATTTAATTTAATTAATTTAAAATAAAATGAATTAAAATTGAAAATGTATTAAACTGTAGAAAAATCACCTCTGGAACCTAAAAAATAAAACTTTGTCTTCCACAAATGTCTTCAACATTGTTGGTTGGAACGTCATTGTTGGATGCTCATTCACTCAAACGTTGCAGCTATTGCTTGCTTACAAAAATATCAAGTACCCAAAATCCACATTGTTGCTTGTTCATGATTGTTACATATTTTTTTGTTTATTGTACACTTTCTATTAACTTCTAGGTTTTTTCATTTATCAATCATATAAAGTAGGATTTTATTGTACCCATTATATTAATTGTTAGACACATTTGAGTTATGTAGACATGGATTTGTTCAATGTCATATTTTACCATGGAGAAACTTTGTCCAAGAAAGCTTCATGTTACAAGAGGATGTGTGGAAAAAATTGTTGAAGGGTTGGATTCAGACAAATTATCATATTTTGAGGAGTTTAGCTTAGTAAAAGATTATGGATATAATAGTAGTGGATTTAGGTTGTGGAGGAAGATTGATGGAATTGATTAAGGTTTTTTTTCACATGATTAACAATGTTCATGCTCAAGAA